>NC_038247.2:23261465-23361755 GCF_000004515.6 Glycine max | reverse complement strand
TTTTGATTTGATAGGAAATAATTTGCAAAGTCAAGTCATGACAATATCTATGGTTCGGAATTAGGATGAAACACTTACCTGTGCGAGATTGATACACTTTGAGTAGATTCTTCTATTTTTTTTCGAACCCCAGTGTTTCCTCTAAATGATCATTTAGAAACGAAATGCTAACATCCAAAATCTCATTTATGGTTATGGGAGATTTCATCAGCAGACTCTCCTTCCCCGGTAGACGCATTGTTTTTCACTCAAAAAAGCATATGCTGCTCTAAATCAGTTGGAATATTTGTCTCTTTGCTAAAGCATGTTTGCATTTTAGTGGAGAAAACAACGAGACTTTTTCAAGTCTCACAAGTTATCCAGAACTACGTAGGTCTGAATTCCTCATGGGAGGATACGTAGGAGCAAGAGCCTCGCTTTTGTCGACCACACCGCTTTTTGTTGCCATGACTCAAGAGCTGGTAGCCCGCGGAGATACCTTACGGTTATCCGCACCCTTTTTGTCATCCAGAGGCGGCGGGCCCGATGACAAGCAGAGACCAAGTTTGGTCATTCTGCACCCATGATACGCGGAGATACCTTATGGTTATTCGCACCCTTTTGTCATCCAGAGGCGGCGGGCCCGATGACAAGCAGAGACCAAGTTTGGTCATTCTGCACCCATGATACGCGGAGATACCTTACGGTTATCCGCATCTTTTTGTCATCCAGAGGCGGCGGGCCCGATGACAAGCAGAGACCAAGTTTGGTCATTCTGCACCCTTGATACGCGGAGATACCTTATGGTTATTCGCACCCTTTTGTCATCCAGAGGGGGGGGGCCCGATGACAAGCAGAGACCAAGTTTGGTCATTCTGCACCCATGATACGCGGAGATACCTTATGGTTATTCGCACCCTTTTGTCATCCAGAGGCGGCGGGCCCGATGACAAGCAGAGACCAAGTTTGGTCATTCTGCACCCATGATACGCGGAGATACCTTACGGTTATCCGCACCCTTTTGTCATCCAGAGGCGGCGGGCCCGATGACAAGCAGAGACCAAGTTTGGTCATTCTGCACCCATGATACGCGGAGATACCTTATGGTTATTCGCACCCTTTTGTCATCCAGAGGCGGCGGGCCCGATGACAAAGCAGAGACCAAGTTTGGTCATTCTGCACCCATGATACGCGGAGATACCTTATGGTTATTCGCACCCTTTTGTCATCCAGAGGCGGCGGGCCCGATGACAAGCAGAGACCAAGTTTGGTCATTCTGCACCCATGATACGCGGAGATACCTTATGGTTATTCGCACCCATTCTTTTGCTATCTGTAAGACAGAACGCTTGATAGCATGCAGGGGCTGACACAGTCTTCTGCACCTTTTGTTCCTCCGGGAACAACAAATCATTTACATGTGGAAATTTCATGGTCACCCGCGACTCTCGTCAACCGAGAGGAGCGAAATTAGTGTCATACACTGATTTTCGGGGACCTTTGCTTGATGACATACGACCATTCTTTGGTCCTTGTGAGGTGCTTGGCATCCATCATTAGGCAATTTGTGAAATCCTAGGAACGACAAGTCACGGTCACCCGCGACTCTCGTCAACCGAGAGGAGCGAAATTAGTGTCATACACTGATTTTCGGGGACCTTTGCTTGATGACATGCGACCATTCTTTGGTCCTTGTGAGGTGCTTGGCACCCATCATTAGGCAATTTGTGATATTTTGGGAACAACAAGTCATTTGCATGTGGAGATTTTATGGTCACCCGCGACTCTCGCCAAGTCGAGAGGAACGAAATTAGTGTCTTATCTTTACTTTCCTTTTATCTCCAATAAAAGACAAGTAAAGAGGGGCAACTGTCATACCCTAATTTCGTCCGGGGACCTTTGCTCGATGACGTGCGACCATTCTTTGGTCCTCGTGAGGTGCTTGGCACCCATCATTAGGCAATTTGTGAAATTCCAGGACATGCCGAAAAAACCAAAAAATATTGATGCACAATCCGTAAGTTTCCGTGACACACCGGAAATCAAATGGAAGCATCGTTGCATAATTAAGTGAGGTTCCGTAACATTCCGTAAGTCAAAAAGGGGATGATTATGTAATCCGCAAGGTTCCGTAACATTACGGAAAGAGAAGAAGTATCGTTACGAAATTCGTAAGTTTCCGTAACTTTACGAAAAAAGAATCACCAAAAAACAGCAGAGGGGGGTGTACTTAGTAAAAATGGGGGTGCAAATAGCACCCAGGCCCACTTGGGCCCTCCAGAAGATTCCTCCAGAAGGCGGTTGCTTCTGGAGGAAGCAACCCTGCTCGCCTGGGCGAGCTGAGCTCGCCTGGGCGAGCTGGGCGGCAACCACCTCCCCTATTTTGCTATAAATAGGGGAGGAAATGAAGAAGGAAGGGGTCCAGCCCCTTAGGCACTTCTCTCTCTTTCGAATTTGCTTGGAAAAATTGTTTCCGTGAAGAAAATCTAAGCCGAGGCGCTTCCGAAACGTTTCCGTAACGTTTTCCGTGAGGAATCTCGCAAAGGTTTCAACCGTTCTTCGACGTTCTTCATTCGTTCTTCATCGTTCTTCGATCTTCAACGGGTAAGTACCTCGAACCAAGCTTTTCGATTCATTCTATGTACCCATAGTGGTCCACATTGTGTTTCGTGCATTTTGATTCTCGTTTTGTTTACTTTTTATACCCCCTGTTGACGTGCTTAAGCCATTTTACCTAAGTCATTTCTCGCTTAACTTAAAAATAAAATAAATTTCCACCGAACGTTTGAATTGTATTATCCATTAACTTCGGTTAAAATAAATTCCGACCGTTCGGTCGTGCCGTAACCACGTTGGAAATCAAAAAGAGGTAAAAAATAATATAATAATCAAAAAATATCCTTTTTTAGTAAAATAAGGCGGAAAATCAATCGGACGTTTTCTCTTTGGGATTTCTCATTCTTAATCGAATTGATTAATAACTAAAGTGAAATTAAGGCTAAAATCAACTCGCCTAGTCAAGCTCGTCCACAAAAATAGGCTTTTGAAGTTTGTCATTTCAATTTCTCACTAAGTAAAATGGATCATTTTTAAGGTCCAACGCCTTAAAATGATCACCACTTAAGTAAAAAGAATCATTTGATAAGAAAGAACTACGTAGGTCTGAGTTCCTCATGGAGGATACGTAGGAGCAAAAGCCCCGCTTTTGTCGACCACCCCAAGAGATCGTTAATGGTCCAATGCCTTAACGTTTCTCTCCTTTCAAAAAAACAAGAGATCGTTAATGGTCCAAAGCCTTAACGTTTCTCCCCTTTCAAAAATCAAAAGACCGTTTCATGGTTCAACACCTTAAATGACCTTTTGTTCAATAAAAACATATTTTGCAAAAAAGACAAAAACAACTTAACCAAACACTTTGTTCCGAAAGAACTACGTAGGTCTGATTTTCTCATCCCGAATTGAGGAATACGTAGGAGCAAAGGGAAACACCCTTGTCGACCACAAAAAAGAAAAAATATAAAAAGGGTATAAAGGATATAAGAACATAAAAATCAAAGTCATGTTTGCACATTCGATTAAAGGCTGCCGTCCCTTGGGACGGGCGTGTGGGGTGCTAATACCTTCCCCGTGCGTAAATACAACTCCCGGACCTTTCACTAAAAAGTTCGTAGATCGCGTCTTTTCCGGTTTTTCCGACGTTTTCCTCAAATAAACGTTGGTGGCGACTCCGCGCGTATTCCTTTCGTGGAACACGCATCCCGCGAGTCACGCGTCGCCCTCCCGCCGAAGGGTAGGTTGCGACAACAACCCTTTTAGGTTTAGACTAACTTAAACTAAGTTTTGTTCGCAGATCCCTCATGTAAGACTAGACTCAGCTCAAGTAGCTTACGGAAGTTTAGCCTAGTTTAGCCTAAGCTTCGTCCGCAGATCCCTCATGTAAGACTAGGCCTAAACTAAACAACATTATTGTAACAGCATAATTAAAACCAAAACTTAACCCGCAGATCCCTCATGTAAGATTAAGTTTCGATCCTGCTTCAATCATGTTTTAAGGCAACAGTACATTTTCCAATGCTAAAGTCACCTAACTGTGCGCACAAATGGGTGATCAGACCAAAAGCATACAAACATTAAGCATTGAAGGAAGCATTGAACACAGAAAACATAATCAATTAGATATTAGGTATTTACATCAACTGTTCCTTAGAAATCCCCAACTAGGGTGTTTAGCCAGCCATTACAAAGAAACTCTAACAATAAATGCGATTAAAAGCAGAGAATGATAGTTCCTTACACAAGAAAGGGGATTCCTCCTCCTCTTCTCAGCATCTCGCACTCACTCTCTACTCAATAATCTCTCTCAAATGACAAAACCTAGGCTTCAATGCACAAGCTGCTCCTCTTTTTTGCTTCTAGGGCTCTTTTCCCCAAATAGGCCTGTGGCTTCTCTGGAATTTTGTGCCCTGGCCGTCTGTAGAAGTTGTCATAAAAGGTGGTACCCTAATTCTGCACAAGACAGGCTTTAAATAGGCTTTAAAATCGCGGCACTGTGCTTAGCGCCACCCTCGTGCTTAGCGTGAGTAAGTGGATTCGGGCTTAGCGCCAGTCTTGAGCTTAGCCTGGTTGAAGGCACTTGCTGTGCTTAGCGCACTGATCTCGTGCTTAGCACGCGGCTTTGATGCTGATGCTCTGCCAGATTCTCCTTTGTGCTAAGCGCGCTGAGGCTGCGCTTAGCGGTGGATATGCGCTTAGCCCAACTGCTGCTTTTTGCAATTCAAAACTTAGCCTCTTTTTCACCTGAAAATGCACAGATTTCATCATTAAATCCAATGGAAATGTTCTAGAGACAGCGTTAACCATAAAATAAGATTTATTTACAAAATTTACTCCAAATTGGCCATAAATTGGGGAACTATACAAGCTTTGGAAAATGATTTCTATACAAAAGTTAGTCGTATAAAGCGACTAACAAACTTCCCCAAATTTATAGTTTTTGCTTGTCCTCAAGCAAAGAAACAACAGTTCATTTGTCTTTAAGTGACAAAGACAGTGGCCAATCAAAATAAAATCATGTTTGATTCATCAAGGATATCAACCATATGAACTGAATATCATGGAATGCTTAAATCAATCACTTCTCACAAGCATGCAGTTTTTCAAAGATAGGAGCACAAGTATTAGAGTCACAGCTGAAATAAGCTAGTAAGCATGACAGAAATCAAGGAAGAATCATCAACCAAAACCTCACAGTCATTGTTTCACTCAAACTCAAGTGTTTAGGCTTATTTCATCATAAACAACCAACACAAGTTCCAACCTTTGCATTTATTCTCATATCATACAACAATGAACACACAAAAATGAATCCAAAGGACTTTCTAGGCTTGTAATGGGGTTAGGCTGCCAACAATTCATGGTTTTTCTAGGATTCAAAAGCTTATGTTCTATGATAGCATTCATCCATAGAATAACCTTCATTTTTTTTCTTTCATTCCTTCCCCATACTTGCCCTTTTTCTTAGGCACTTAGCTTTCATACCTGAAATTATAGCATACACACTTATTAACTTTATATATACTTACAACTCTTTTCTTTTTAACACAGAAAATAGAAATAGTGTGTATATACTATTTTCTATAACCATTTCAATCCTTACCCAGTGCCTCCCCCCAAATTTGGAACAAATTTGCCTTGAACCATCTTTTGTGGATGATGCTCTCCTACATCCTAAAATAAGGTACCAGAAGATACAACTGAATAGGCTCGAGGTTCAATCAATCAATCAATTCATTCAGCTCAAACTAGGTGCAAGGGATAATTCATTCAATCATAAGGTTAGCTTTTTGGCTAAGTAGCTATTCATAATCAAACATGGCCTTCATCATCCTCAAGTTCATGCATCCAAGCCATACTTCAGAGATTCACGCAAAAATCAGCACTAAATGATAGTCGTTTCTCTCAAAATTTTAAAGATCACACACTCTTACCGGGATACGGTTAATGCATTCCTTCACAATCAATCTGACAACCAACTAACATTTTCAGACATAATTCCAATCATATGTTCATTCTCTTCTAATGATGGCAAACTTGATCAAAACAATCATCCAATTATCCCAATCCATTCAATTCATACATTTGCTCAATTAATCATTTTCAAACACTCATTCCATACCAAACAAACCACTGCATACAATGTTCAATCAATTCACTGTTCAATCAAGCTTTTTGTACAAGCAGACAAGCAACTATGCTACTGAAATTAAAAGATTGAAACATAAAAGCTGAAATTTAAATGACATAAAGCATAAAATAACTGAAATTAAACTAAAGTGTTCATAATGCAAAAAATTTAAACATCCTGCTCCTCCTGTGGCTGGTCTTCATTAAGATCCAGTGTTGGAGCTGCTAAGGAATCATGAATAGTCTGCTCAGGCTCCACCACTGGTGTGGCATGATCAAGTGCATGTGCAGGGGCCGGAGATGGCTCTGGAATAGCCTCCTCCTCCTGAGCTGTATGTGTACCTGCATCAAAATCAAAAGGCCCAGGAGGAGTGGGCTCATCCTCATCCTCTGTTGTTGCTGCTGTTGAAGGCTCCTCAACCACAGGATCTTGGGCTGTAGAGGCCCCACCCTCTCCAGAGGAAGAAGGCTGGTCTCCTGGCCAAGCCACCTGTGCATCAAACTCCTCCATGCTCATAATGGAGGGCAAGCCCAAGCCCTGAAGGCTCTGCATAATGATGGACTGCCCTCTATGGATGCTCTGGAGCGTGGAGTGAAGCATCTGAGGAGTGAAAATAAAATCTGCTGGACCTGTAGAGAGAGGAGCTGGTAGTGGAATCTGTGAAGGTGCTGGAGGAATCACTGGGATATCTGTGGAGGAAGAAGGAGGAAGTGTAGAAGAAGAAGAAGGTGTTGGTGCCTCTGATGCTGAAGTGGAAGGGGCCTCAGATCTCTTCCCTCCGGCCTTCCTGGGTCCTCTAAAAGTTACTGTTGGATCATCAAGATTCCAATAGTTCTTCTTAATGTAAGCCAAATTAATGGCAGCACTCAGGCTCTCCAAGGATCTAGAGTCAGATTGAACTCCCCTAGCCTTACATAAAGTTGTAATCAAGGCCGGAAATCCAAGTCTGGATGTGTCATGCTGAGCAGTGAGGGAGATCTGGTGGGAGATGAGGGACCCCACATTCATGTCCATCTTCATGATGATGCCATAAATGAGTTTGGCCCTGTCAAGAGTGACATCAGAAGTATGGGAGGTAGGAATCAGGTTAGAGAAGGAAAGAACACTCCATGTCTGAGCTAGGGTGGTCATGTTCTTCCTCAAAATCTTCAGGAGTTTCCCATCAGCATTAAACTCGAATCCCCTCCCTGGGATACAAAGCTTAGCAGCCAACTCCTGAGGATCAGGCCTCAGGAGTGCAAATCTAGAATAAGCACAGAGTGATTCCCCCTCTTCCACAATAACAGGGGTCTTCAAGAAAGTATTAAGCGTATCCTCATCAAATTTAATCAGATAACCTCTCACCCTCACCTGCTTAGGTGATTTGTCCTCGAGGTCATAGAGGTTGGCGTAGAATTCCTTCACAATGGCAACATCAATGTTGTCGTCCCCAAAGTCAGTCAACTCCTTGTCCCAGTGGTGTCTTTCGAGTTCCTCCTTGAACTCATCGAACTCTGTATAATAGACCACCACGTTCCTCTTAGGAAAAAGCTTCCTAGGCACAATAACATCAGTGTATCTTTCCCAAGCCTCTTGGGAAGTGAATCTTGATCTGTCAAATCTATCTTGGGTGGGTGTAGATGGTGCCTTTCTTTTCCTAGAAGCCATATGCAAAATATATGACAAAACACACAAGATTAGCACAGGTATATTCTCAAGAAAATAGAAAAATTAAACTGAAATCAGAGCTGGGCGCTTAGCGCGCCTTATGAAATTAACACAAGCGCTAAGCGCAGCAAGTTGGCGCTTAGCTCGAAGACACAGAAAACATTTTTTTTCTGTAGAATAGGCTTAGCGCACAGGCGCACTTAGCCTAAGTCTACAATTTTAAAAACAGTAGAGGACTGGGGCTTAGCGCCGCATGTTGGTGCTTAGCTCAGCCTCAACAGAGAGATACTGAGGCTAAGCGCACAGGCGCTTAGCCTTATTACAAAGGTTAAAGAAACATAACCTAAGTGGCGCTTAGCACAACAAGCTGGGCTTAGCGCCTGAACTACACTGGGTATCTCAGTATACCATTGACGCTTAGCGCACAGACGCGCTTAGCGTCTGCATCGTTTTGTTTCAACAGCCAAGATGAATGTGCTTAGCGTGACATGGTCCGCTTAGTGCGATCAGTAGCGATGAATAGGCTAAGCGCAGCAGGCACGCTTAGCGCGTTCATCACGAATCCCAGAAGATACACAAGGGTTTTCACCCCTTTTTAACCACATTGCCCCTAATGGGCTTCTAAACTACCTAAAGGCCTAAAATACCTAACCCTAAAACTAAGTAAACTAACCTAACAACAATGCTAACTAAGAAAACATAATTCCTCTATCCTAAGGTGTGAAGAATGAAATACAAAGCAAAAATGAAATCAAGAGACTTACTTGGATTATGTAATGCAGAGTGTGAAGAAGCAAGGAATACAGATGGGCAGATTAGCACACAGCAAAAACACAGAATGCTCAGGGATGTGAGAGTGTAGAGGTTTGGGTGCCAAGGTAGCAACCCAAGTGCCTCTGCCTCTACTTTTAAAAAAAATTGAAATTCGTATGGCGCGCAGCTGCGCTTAGCATGCCAACGTGACGCTTGAGTTTAAAACATTGGCGCTTAGCCTAGCCTTGCGCTAAGCCCAACTTGAAGTTGTAACTTCCAGTAAGCATTTGGGGCTTAGCGCGTTTTGCAACACCAAAAATCTTTCTGCAACATGCGCTTAGCTTGAGATGCGAGGCTTAGCGTACATCAAGCTTCAACTTATAGTGAGTGATGCAGGCTTAGCACCACTACCTGCACTAAGCGCACTTCCAATGACTTTAAAACAGAATGATGTTGGTGCTTAGCGCATCCTTCCCCGCTAAGCTCAGCTTGAAAGCTCAACTTACATTATGAATCTGGGGCTTAGTGCAGCTATAATAAATTTTCACAGAGAGGAAGTGGCATTTAGCGCACCATCCACGCTAAGCCCACTACTTAAGGTGCAACTTACAGTGAAGATGTTGGGCTTAGCGCAGCGATGTGCGCTTAGCTGAACCATTCAGCAATTCAATCAGGGGTCTTTGCGCTTAGCGCAAGTAAGCTCGACTTAGCGCATGAAGAGATGGCGCTTAGCGCAAGGTTTGCGCTTAGAAGATAAGTAATCTGAAAATTTTCTAAGTCATTTTCTGCTTATCTCTTCACACAAAATTTTTAAAAACCTTTTTTATTCATTACTAAACAAGCTGAAATCAATCACAATCACAATCACAAGCAAGATGTCCTAACTACATGCAAGAATAAAAATGAAGATAGAGAAGGGAAAGAAAAGCCGGGATGCCTCCCAGTAAGCACTTCTTTAACGTCATTAGCTTGACGCATCATCCTGTTATCCAGGATCCAATAATATTCCCACTTCAAGGACCTTCTCCTCAGGTCTTCTTTCTTCCATCACATGAACTTTAAAACAGACATTCCGGTCAGGTGACTCTTTATCTTCATGAAATAGATCAAAGCTGATTTTCTGATCTTCTATTCCCATCTGCAACATCTTCTTTCCCATATCTACCACACAACTTGCAGTAGACATGAATGGGCAACCAAGAATGAGAGGAATATCAGCATCCTCTTCTATGTCTATCACAACAAAATCAGCTAGGAATATAAGGTGTTTCACCTTCACCAAAACATCTTCAATCACTCCATATGGTCTTGTGATGGAGCGATCAGCTAACTGGAGGGTCATGCATGTAGGTATTATCTCTATCTCTCCAAGTCATCGGCACATGGAGAGAGGCATTAAGTTGATACTAGCTCCCAAATCTATGAGAGCTTTTCCTACAGCAACCTCACCAATGGAACACGATATCGTGACAACTCCATGATCTTTGTGCTTAGGTGGAATAATGCATTGAATCACAACACTACAATTGCCTTCCACCACAATTTTGTCACTGTGGATATACCGATTCTTCTTTATCAGCATATCTTTTAAAAATTTGGCATAGAGGGGCATTTGTTGAAGTGCTTCTCCAAAAGCTAAAGTAATTTCCAATTTCTTGAAGATATCAAGAAATCTGGCCAAATGTCTTTCTTTCTCTTTCCGGGAAGGTACCAAAGGATAAGGTACTTCCTTGCCTTCATTAGGAGTAGTATCCTTCTTCTTGTCAGTGTTTGCCTCACTCTTGCCTTTCCTTATCTCCTCATCAACAACTTTCTCTTTTTGTTTTTCATTTTTCAACTTTTTTTTATTTTTCTTTTTCTTCTTCTTTTATTCTTTATTTTTCTTTTTCTTTTATTGGTGTCTCTTCTTCCTTATCATCTTCAGTCTCCTCATTAATTTCTTCAAGTTCTACAGAATCAAAAACATGTTCAAGTGATGGCTTAGGTGCCAACTGTTGTTTATGTTCCTCCATCTTCTTTTCAGCTTCACTATCATCTCCTTAGATTGCCATTCTACTTCTAGTCACCACAGCTTTACATTCCTCCTTGGGATTTTTCTCCTTATTAGCTGTAAAACTGCTTGATGATCTATCCGCCAATTGCTTTGCAAGCTGTCCCACTTGGACCTCAAGATTCTTTATGGCGGACTCTGTGCTCTTCTGATTGGACATAGAAACCTGCATAAACTGAGCTAGGGTCTCTTCCAGCTTCGTTATGTGATCATAGAGACTAGACCCTTGTTGCTGTGGCCTTGTGGATGGTCCACCTTGATCTCTATTGAACTGATTTCCAGGGTGATTCCTCCATTGTCCCTGTTGTTGATTATATTACTGGCCATGTTGGAATCCAGAAAATCCTCGTACATTGAAATTGTTTCTGGGCTGATTTCCTATGTAATTGACTTCATGAGTGGGGCGTTCTTCAATAGGAATACAACATCCATATTCATGAGCTCCCCCATAGATGGTACATCCTGCAACCTGCAAAACAGAAGCATGTGAAGTGTGTGCAGAATGAATTTGAGTTGGCAACTTACTTAGTGTTTCAGTCAAGGTTTCCAATTGCTTAGACAACAATTTGTTTTGTGCCAACAATGCATCTTGGGAGGTTAACTCCAATAAACTCTTTTTGGTAGGAATGTGAGCTCTATCTCTCAAAATAGCAATGTCACTTGCAATCATATTTTCAATGAGATCCATGGCTTCTTCAGGGGTCTTCAATTTGATTTTTCCACCTACAGAAGCGTCTAATAGTTGTTTGGACTGCGGTCTTAACCCATCTATAAAGATATTGAGCTGTATTGGTTCTGAGAATCCATGAGTGGGAGTCTTTCTCAATAAACCACGAAATCTTTCCAAGGCCTCACTCAAAGATTCATCGGGAAATTGGTGAAAATAAGAGATGGCAGCTTTACCTTCTGCAGTCTTAGACTGAGGGAAATATTTCTTCAGAAATTTCTCCATAACCTCATCCCATGTCTTAAGATTATTACCTTTGAATGAATGAAGCCACCTCTTGGCTTCTCCCGATAAAGAAAATGAAAACAAGCTTAGTCGAATTGCATCTTCAGGCACTCCAGCCAACCTAATAGTATTGCATATTTCTATGTAAGTGGCTAAGTGTGCATATGAGTCTTCATTTGGTAATCCATGAAACAAATTATTCTGAATCAACTGAATCAATGATGGTGGATAAGTAAAAGTTTGTGCTTGAACTTCTGGTTGTGCAATGCTGGTGAAAAATTGTGGCACATTAGAACTTGAATAATCTTCCAGAGTAACTCTTCTTGGCTCTTCAGCCATGATGTAGTCTTCACTAGGATCTAAATGAGAATGTTCTGCAATAGGAAAACTAGAAGATGCCTCAGAAGATTGAGGTTCTTCCTTTGGAATTGCTGCTGCCTCTAAGTCTTGCAAAATTTTTCTAATTCTCTCTTGATTACACCTTTTACAAGTGGCGTTAATCTCCAAATCAATGGCAATCAAATCAAATCACCTGCCGAAGATCTTCTTTGCATACAAGAACAGTACATTAGTTATCCAGTTCAAAAGAACAATGAATGTACTAAACTACTATGTTAGTCAAAAGAATAAAAAAAATTGAAAAAGTAAAATTAAAGCAATGCTGCAAACTGAACTAAACTCTACTAACAGTTTAGCTCCCCAGCAACGGCACCATAAATACTTTGATCGCCCCCCATTGCAGTTACTTTTTTGTGTATTTATGTCTCAAGGAATTTCAATGGAGGTTTGCCGAAAAGCGCACCGGGTCGTCAAGTATTTAAAATTAAAACGGATGAATCCGAGTATCGAACACAGGGAACTAATGTTAGCCTGAATTAAGTTCAGAATTGAAGCATTGTTGAAAGAACATGTATAAGTGATATTTTCAAACATAATTTAAACTAAACTTGTACGCTAAAAACTATAAAATGCAAGGTAAATAAAATGACAGCAGTAGGTACATATGTTTGGTCTTTCTAACAAACAAGCTGATGCATAGAAATATATTTCTCTAATCAATCATGCTCTTGTGTTCTATGTTGTAGCCTAAATTACTAAACCTTCGATCCCTCGTCAGGCTGAATATCCAAGCTTCATTCGCAGATCCCTCATGTAAGATTAGGCTCGATTTAGACAACCCTTTTAGGTTTAGACTAACTTAAACTAAGTTTTGTTCGCAGATCCCTCATGTAAGACTAGACTCAGCTCAAGTAGCTTACGGAAGTTTAGCCTAGTTTAGCCTAAGCTTCGTCCGCAGATCCCTCATGTAAGACTAGGCCTAAACTAAACAACATTATTGTAACAGCATAATTAAAACCAAAACTTAACCCGCAGATCCCTCATGTAAGATTAAGTTTCGATCCTGCTTCAATCATGTTTTAAGGCAATAGTATATTTTCCAATGCTAAAGTCACCTAACTGTGCGCACAAATGGGTGATCAGACCAAAAGCATACAAACATTAAGCATTGAAGGAAGCATTGAACACAGAAAACATAATCAATTAGATATTAGGTATTTACATCAGTTGTTCCTTAGAAATCCCTAACTAGGGTGTTTAGCCAGCCATTACAAAGAAACCCTAACAATAAATGCGATTAAAAGCAGAATGATAGTTCCTTACACAAGAAGAGGGATTCCTCATCCTCTTCTCAGCATCTCACACTCACTCTCTACTCAATAATCTCTCTCAAATGACAAAACATAGGCTTCAATGCACAAGCTGCTCCTCTTTTTTGCTTCTAGGGCTCTTTTCCCCAAATAGGCCTGTGGCTACTCTGGAATTCTCTGCCCTGGCCATCTGTAGAAGCTGTCATAAAAGTGTCATAAAATTTGGTACCTTAATTCAGCACAAGACAAGCTTTAAATAGACTATGAAATCGTGACACTGCGCTTAGCGCCAGTCTCGAGCTTAGCTTGGCTGAAGGCACCTGCTGCGCTTAGCGCACTGATCTCGCGCTTAGCATGCGGCTTTGATGCTGATGCTCTACCAGATTCTCCTTTGAGTTAAGCGTGCTGAAGCTACGCTTAGCGATGGATATGCACTTAGCCCAACTGCTGAGCTTAGCCCAATTGCTGCTTTTTGCAATTCAAAACTTAGCCTCTTTTTCACCTGAAAATGAACAGATTTCATCATTAAATTCAATGGAAATGTTCTAGAGACAGCGTTAACCATAAAACAAGATATATTTACAAAATTTACTCCAAAATGACCATAAATTGGGGAACTATAGAAGCTTTGGAAAATGATTTCTATACAAAGTTAGTCGTATAAAGCGACTAAGAATCACAATGCACCCTAGGACCTACATGCTTTTTCTTTGAATGCTTGTCTTCATTTGTTGCTTTGCTAATTTTTTCCGTAGCTTTTCAACTCCAGTGGCATATCCTCAACAATGAGCCTCTTCTTTTGCAACCATCTTCTTCAATTCTTATATTTGTTCATCATACACACGAATTCTATCCTCATGAGAGGCAATTTTCTCTTCAGTTGTTATAAGCTTCTGTTTCAGCTCCTCCACTTGTGATATACATAACGATTAACCTCGAAAGAACTTGTATTGGTTTAACTGTTTGGCTTAATTGTCATCCTAGATCCAAAATTTACACCTCCTATCTTCCTGAAAATTATACAACAAAGACAAATCACAAACAACGAACAAGAAGCTGAAACACAAACCAAAAACCAACATAAATTGACCACAAAAACACAACACAAACAAAATCATAATAGAAACCAAATATGTCAAAAGTAAACTTTTCTTGCCTTCCACTCAGCACATCGCCAAAATATCTTGTCAAGATGCTCCTTGGTTTAAGATGTTAGTTGAATCGTGGACTTGTTGCACAAACAGCGAATAATATCAGACCCAAATAACGAGCAAGAGCCTTCCATGGATGTCATTCTCTTCCCTGGACCATACGAAGCCTTAAACGAAAACAAGTGCAACAAGAAGAAACAACAGGTGTGAATCTCAGACCGTCATACTCATATTCCCTATCGCAATCAAAACCAGGTGTGACAAGAAGAAACACCAGGTGCGAATCTTAGACTGTCATATTCATATTCCTTATCACAACCAAAACCAGGTGCCACAAGAACAAACACCAGACACAACAAATGACATTGTAGGCATCGCAGACAAGAAGAAACACCAAATCCAAAGGTATAAGTTGTTTGTTAAACCTACAGTGCCTACATCAAAACGACATCATTTTTTTTAAAAAAAAAATCTAACGTGTATAAACAGTAACACGAAAGGTTACATGTGACACGATACATTAGCCTCTTACGTGTCCAGTTAACGATTATGGACTAATGACAAGGACTTATGGAAAAATATTTAAAATATTAGGAACCCAATCCGAAAGAAAAATTTATTAGGAATCAAACGCAAAAACGTATATTTATTAGGGACCAAAAACATATTTAAGCTTTTATATATATTATTTCAAATAAGAATTTTGAGTGTATTAATTGCTTTATATACTTATATAAAGAATTTTTTTATCCATTTATAATTATCATACTGAAGACTTTCTTTCAAAAAAGATAAATATGTTTGAAAAAAAACTTATTTTACAATAAAAGCAATTAAATAGGCAAACAAAAATATATTCAACACTACAAATTATCCAATTTAGAGATCGGAATTTTGCAACTGACATATATGGATCGGAAAAAGCGACCGATTCAGTGACCATTTCTCTTTTAGTCTAATGAACATAAAGAAAAGCTTAAAAATACAAAAATTGGAGTAAGAAATTTAGAGGTTCAGCGACGGAATTGGAAACAAAAAGTTTCGTCGCAAATAAAACAAATTCACATCAATGGCTAATCCGGTAGCAAAAATATTTTTATTTGTATGTTATTAGCTATTATAATTACCTTTAAAAACAATAAATGCATAATCTCAAACAACAACAACATTATTAATAATATAATCTTATCTAATGACATTATTATATTTTATTTGTGTATATAAGTTTACTTATTTGATGTAATATAATCTTACACTTTTAAGTAATATTTGGCTTAATTTTTTAAACTTATTTTAAATGAAATTTTAATTAAACACAATTTTTGGCAACGGAAACATAAAATATTAAGCAACATAAATTTTATAAAAAGGAAAACAAATAAATTTTTTAAATGGCTTAAATATGTTTAAAGTCTTGATAAATGATCAAATTTTATTTTGAGTTTCTAGATGTTTTGGGTTTCTCATATATTAAAAATTTTATTTTGATGTGTCATTTTACAAACTAATATTTCTTACATTATTAATTGTCCCGTCATCACTTAAGTGATGACAATAACTTAAAACAAAGATTTTAATATGCCATATATTCAAAATAATGAAAAACTTTATTAGAAATCCAGAATAAAATACAATCATTTATTAGAGACTTTAAAAATATTTAAGCCTTTTAAAATTAAGTAAATATTATTTTTCTTAAACAAAAAAATTCTTTCTCTCCCGTGTTTCTCTTTCTCTTCATCCACCCTCTTCTCTCTTTTTCCTTACTCTCTCTCACACAGCCTTTAAAAAGTAGTTAATTGGTTTAAATATATTATTATATATTTTTAAAAGTTAACGATTGTACTTTAATATTAAATAGTTATTTATTTTTAAATAAATGTGTACTTATGAAAAAAATGTATTTAATACTTTTTATATGTTTCTTTAATATGTTTTTTTACCTCCTAAAAATATTTTTTTTGACATTTCATCGAATAATATATTAATACATCATTAAAATATTTAAGAATTTTCAAGACGGTGATTACGATATTTGAATTTTTAATAATTTAAAATATATGTTTGGATAGTAAAAAAAAATACACTCATGAAAAAATTATCCACCTTTTATTTTAGGGTAAATTAAATTTTTTTTTTCTAATTTATTATTTAGGTTCAATTTGATCATTTAATTTTTTTGGGTTCAATTTTGTGGTCCTCTAATTTTTAAACCGATTTATTTTTTGTATGAAATGTATATTTTGTCATAGTTTTAAATCACTTAGTGATAATTTTGAACTATCACAAAATGTGATTTTTTATAATTTAGACTGAACGATCAAATTAAAATTTTTATTTTGATGTGTCATTTTATAAACTAATATTTTCTGCATTATCAATTATTCTAATGGTGTCCCGTCATCACTTAAGTGATGACAATGACTTAAAAAAAAAGTTTTAATATGCCAGATATTCAAAATAATGAAAAACTTTATTAGAAATCCAAAAAAAATTCAGTCATATATTAGAGATTTTAAAAATATTTAAGCCTTTTAAAATTAAGTAAAGATTTTTTTTCTTGAACCAAAAATTCTTTCTCTCCCCTGTTTCTCTTTCTCTTCATCCACCCTCTTCTCTCTTTTTCCTTACTCTCTCTCACACAGCCTTTAAAAAGTAGTTAATTGCTTTAAATATATTATTATATATTTTTAAAAGTTAACGGTTGAACTTTAATATTAAATAGTTATTTATTTTTAAAGAAATGTGTACTTATGAAAAAAATGTATTTGATACTTTTTATATGTTTCTTTAATATGTTTTTTTACCTCCTAAAAATATTTTTTTTTGACATTTCATCGAATAATATATTAATACATCATTAAAATATTTAAGAATTTTCAAGACGGTGATTACGATATTTGAATTTTTAATAATTTAAAATATATGTTTGGATAGTAAAAAAAAATACATTGATGATAAAATTATGCACCGTTTATTTTAGGGAAAATTAATTTTTTTTTCTTCTAATTTATTATTTAGGTTCAATTTGATCCTTTAATTTTTTTGGGTTCAATTTTGTGGTCCTCTAATTTTTAAACTGATTTATTTTTGTATGAAATGTGTATTTTGTCATAATTTAAAATCACTTAGTGATGATTTTGAATTATCACAAAATGTGATTTCTTATAATTTAGACTGAACTATGAAATTAAACTGTTTTATAAAATTAAATGATTAAATTAAATCAAAAAAAACTAAAGATGAAATTAAATTAAAAAATAAATTAAAAGATTACAAAATAATTTATTATTTTATCTGGAGATAAAGTTTCGTTTATCAATTATATCAGTTGAATACTAGCTAGTTATGTATGGGCAAGGTGGGGATATCAGAAATTTGGTCAATGCATGAGGGATTAATTTGGCGTGGTTGGGAGGACTACCACTGCTCAGTGCTAGTTAAGTTGCATACTTATTAATGAATATTTCTAATTTATTAATGCTGTTTAATAATAATATTTCATGATAGTATTTTTTATGAAAACAAATATTAAACTGTTTATTTGATTTTGTCAAACAAAATTGTTTATTTGATTTTTGTTTTTTAATTATTATGTTTGTTTGATATTTAGAAAAATGAAAATTTAATGTGTTATAAAGGCACATTTATTTTGGCATTGAAAAATCAATTGATATTTTGTAAGCCGTATTTAGAAAATGCTTGATTTTTTATTTTATTTTTTTTCTAAAATATTTTCATACTACTCAACTAAGTGCAACAATCAATTTCTAGTTCAAAATTGATATAATAAAGTGTGAATTTCTTTTTTCGATAGAAATGTCTTCAAAAAAGCTAAAAAATAAAAATAACTAAAAGTTGAATTTGCTTAAACTAAAAAATAAATAAATTATCAAGTTACTGGTAGAAGTGATACTATATAGACTTATGTTGTTTAAATAAAGTCTCAGATTTAAATTTTATGAATGAAAAAAAAACGTGATTGGGAGGGAATAATCTTATTAAAAGTGACTAGTCAGGTTTTCTTATAAAAATTAGTCATAGTTATCAGTAATGAATATTTCGTACCAATAATATAGTACATAAAAAAACTAAGAAAAATGTGATTTTAAAAGAATATATTTTTTAAAAAAATTAAGAAAATGATAGAATTTTTTTATTAAAAAAATAATATAATTATGATTAAATTATAATTTTGGTCCTCTTCTTTTTTTTAAATTTATGATTTTGGTCCGCTAAAAATTTTATTGCAACATTTGGTACTCTTAATTTAGTAACTTTGTAATTTTGATCCTTTGGTTAATTTTTATGTTGACGGTTTATTTAGATGACTTAACATTTTTAAGATAAGTTTATTAAAATATAAATATAATTATTGTTTATTTTAATTAAATTAAGTAAAAATAAAGAAATTGTCTAGACTCCATATCCCTTCTTCCCAATCCTTCTTGCTCCTTTCTGTTTTGGTCTTCTTGGATTGAAGAGATTCGATAGCACGAGAACTCCCCCCTCCCTCCCCCACTTAACTTTGTCCATCCATTTGTTATCATCTTCTTCATTTTCTTTTTTCACTTTTTTCGCCGATGAAGATTCCAAAATCTTCATCTTTTGCATGGATTAACCCGTCACCTAGCCCGAGCCAGATCCACCCTTGATGTCGCACTCTCCTTGTCGTCGTCGCAAAATGATACTGGAAATCTAGAACTCCTTTTAACTTTTTTTTTTAAATAATAATTTTAACTTAATTAATTAAAATTAAACAATAATCATGTTTTAATTTTAATAACTCATCTTAAAGGTGTCAAATCATCTAAATAAACAATCAGTACCAATAATATACTGGTCAACGCATAAAAATTAACAAAGTGATCAAAATTGCAAAATTTAAAAACTAAAGAGATCAGATATTTTAATAAAATTTTAGGAGATGAAAATCATAAATTAAAAAAAAAAAAAGAAGGATGAAAATTATAATTTAGGCTGCTAGCCCTAGGCTTACACGTACACATAATCACGGTCATGGATACGCTTCAGAGTTCAGGCTGTGATAGTTGCTTGTCGACAGACCCGGTTCACAATTATGCAGTAACCATCAATATCTATATACTAAAATTGAAGTATGTGGAAAATACTAAAATACCCATGGCTAAGAGGTTGACAGCTATCCAAAATTTTGGTTTTTTGGTCAAAATACCCATAGCTGAGAGCTTGACACCTGTCCAAGTTTTTTGTTTTTTGGTCATTTATTTATGCCCTTCTAGGTTGGGTTGGTTTTCTATCACCTTGCTGCCATGTGTTATTTTATGGTTCTATGATTATGGTTTTAAGGCACGTAACTTGGTGTGTTGTTGAGTGATTAGATTGCCGTTTGCAGTTTTGATGGTTGGTGGTGTACGTGGCTTCTTTGTAGCGTTTTTTACTTCTTTCACTAGCAAGTTCCAAGCTGCTGATTGCATTTGTTTCACTTTTTTCATTTGTTTTTAGTTGGCTTCCGTCTTCAATATAGTTGTTTTGTTGTTTAGGATTTTGGCGTGAGGCTATGGTTTCCAGTTCGTGATTTTCGTTCTTCTGTGGTTGAAGGTTCGAGTGCATGTTTATGTTCTTTTAGCACGTGTTCTGTTCTATTCTTTATTGTTCACAAATTCTTGCTTTTCTTTTCGTTGTCCTGCATTTGTCAGTTGTTCTTTGGATTGCATTTACATGATTTTGGATTGATCGTATTATTCCTTTAGAGCTATAATTGTTTGGTTCTGTTTTTTTGCTTTTTTGTTGAGTTGGCTTTTTTGTTTTTTGTCTCTTATAACTGGCTTCAATGGTTGGATTGTATTTACTTGGTTTTTGGTTAATCATATTATTGTTCGTCTGTTGTGCATGTGTGTTTTTTGATTAACCATATTATTGTTTGTGTGTTGTGCATGTGTGATTTTGTCAGGTTTTTGTTGTTTGGTGATTTTGGTTTCTGCATGTTTATGTTACTCTGGCACGTGTTCTGTTCTGTTTTTAATTATTTACAAATTCTTGGTTTTCTTTTTGTTGGCTTCCGTTTGTCTGTTATTGTTCGTTGGATTGATTGATAGTGTAATACTTTTTGTGGTATGTTGGCATTGATGGAAATCTTATTGCATGTGTGGTTTAAGGATGGGTTGGTATTCTGTTTTCCAAAAGCTGAACTTTGTTGTGTTTGTTTTCAGCCTTTCTATTTGTTTGTTGATGGTTGCAATATTATTTGTTCAGAGATATAATTTTTGTTTCTGCTTCTCTGCTATTTGCTGATTTGGCTTTTCTTTTTTGGTTCAGGTTGTTGCATGTATTGGCTTAGTAGTTCAACGAATAGTATCATAGTTTTTATGGTATTTTGTCATTCATTGAAATGTTATTGCTTGTCTCATTTGAGTCTGTGTTGCTATTCTATTTTTTGTTAGCATTATTTTCTATTCTAAATTGACAATCATTCTTTACATAACATTTGCATGGTTTTGGATTTATTACATTTTTCATTTAGAATTGGCAGGTCTATGTAATTTTATGGCGAGGATTCCTGACAAGATTAGGTCTATTGATGGATCAAAAGAAACGCTTAAGCTTGCTGTTAGGATCACCGATCTTTGGTTCGTTGGGACTCCTAACAAGTCTGAGCAAGCGGAGATGGTTTTTGTTGATTCTGAGGTATATTTTGTGCCCTCTATTTGATTGTTGCATTGTTGTTCATGTCATTTATTGATTATATAGTTTGCATATTTCAGGGTGATCAAATTCATGCTATTTGTAAATCGGACCACCTCAAGTCTTGGAAAGCTGATTTGAAAGAGAATTGCACTTATGTTATGCATAATTTCAAAGTTGTTAAGAATGATGGTCAATTTAGAGTGTGCGAACATAAGTACAAGTTATTTTTATTGGAGTGACGGTTGTTAGAGAAGCTGATTTGCATGAACTACCTTTTAAGGAATTTAGATTTCAGACTCACCAAATGTTGTTGCTGGCAATTTTGTGTCTGGCCTGTTTGTTGGTGAGTGCAGTCACAATTTGTGCTTTCATTTTGATCATAACTTCTTTGGATTTTTTCCGATGACCTATTTTCATTTCTGGTGGTTTAAGATATTATTGGGGTCGTTGATCAGGTGGTCTTTCGGCATGTTTCATCGAAAAATACCAGGGTTGTTTTTAGAATGAAGGATTTGAGGTTATGGTTAATCACATTTTTTGCTATCTCCTGTGTATATTTGGTTATTTAGAGTTTATATTGTTGAGAATTTTATTTTTCATTTTGCATGGTGCTTATGTCTATCTTATCCTTATGAGGTGATGGATGTAATGTTGTTTCTTTGCTGTAGTGGTGAAATTTTGTCTTGCACACTTTGGGAGAATTACTGTACTCAGTTCCTATCCTATTTGAATGAACGCGGGGATGATGGGCCGATGGTTATTATATTGACACATGCCAGAATAAAAGATGCACAGGGTAAGTATGATATTTTATTTGCTAATTTCGATATTCAATAGCTGAGTTTTGTTGTTGCTGTTGTTGGCATTTACAGGAAGTTATCCAGCTTCAGTGAGCAATTCCTTCAAGGTCAAAACTATTGATTAATGATCCTATATTGGAAATTCAGGAATTTAAAGAGAGGTATTTTGCTTATCATCTTTGCTCTGTGGTTGTTAAATTCGTGTGACAATTGTCTTGACTATTTTCTGTTGCTTTATTCTATTTATTCGATTGGCTTAGGCTTTTAGATTTAGGTGTTGAGGTGAGTCGAGCTTTGCTACCTGGCGATCAAGCAAGCTCACAAGTTTCAGGGGGAAGTTAGCTATCATCAAAGGATTCGTTTCTTTCAAAGGCTGAAGCCAAAACTATTTTAGAAATCAATGCCATTTCTGAGGTGGACCTGTTATCTGTGTTTATTTTATATTCATTGCAGTTGGAAGTCGAATTTGGCTAGATTTGTTGGCATTCATATATTATAGCTAATGTGTCTAACAATGGCATTTTATTGTTGGCAATTTGATTGTTATGGTTTTTTAAAAGGACGCTGTTTGTGTTACGATGGGGACTATTAGCAAAATAGTCATGGATAACTATTCATGGTGTTATCCAGCCTGTGCTCAATGTCATAGGAAAACTGACATCCAAACAGGACCATTCACATGTGGATGTGGCAAGGATAATGATCAACCTGTTCTGAGGTAATTGGAGTTTTAGTCCATTAACATGTTTTATTCAGTATTTTGTTTTTGACTGGCATCTAAATTTGTAGGTATAGAGTTGAAGTCATGGTTACCCAAAACAATGAGAGTAGCAAATTTTTGCTCTGGGACCGTGAATGTGCTGAATTGATTGGTGAAACAGCTGATGATGTGAATAGGGTCAAGATTGAAGTATGTTCATGCTTTATCATATGCTACTTCTCATTTTATGTATTATATTTTGTTCTTCGAGTTGTAACTAGCAACTGATGAATTTGTGCTGTTTCTGGAAGGATGGTGATCTTGATTTGAATGCTTCCCCTCAAGCACTTGACAAATTGTTGGGTCATGTGCTTGCTTTTAAGGTCAGGATTCAATCAAAATTAAAAAATGCAGTTGTACTTAGATACTCAAAAGACCTGGATTTGATCAATGTTGTTCTCGAGATGCTGCCTGATAGTGAGGTGTTCTTTTCTGATATCTATTTTAGTCGTTGTTGTCATGATGATATGATTCATGAGTTTGACTATCATCAACTTATATATGGTGCAGGCATGTTCCAAAATAGATCCTTCCAATGTTGATTGCAATGATGCTACACAAGCTGAACGTGTGAGTTAATGTTGCTGTCATGAACATTGATATCTTATATTTTTTTATTTACCAGTTTATGCTTTATGCAGCAATCTCTGTCTGTCACAGCTGACCATGATCCGGTTGCGGGATTGCCTTTAACACCCAAAAAGCGGATGTCATATGATGAAGCCGATGATGAGTTAGGGAGCTCTCAAATTTCGCCAGCCCAACTATCGTCTAACAAATTAACAAGACATTCTCATAAGAGCTAATTTAGCTGATTCCAGATTCTTATTGTTGTGTTTTCACACTGCTATTAAAATATTGGTGTTGCAACATGCCCTTCGCGGGCGAGCGAGGGCGAGGCTCACGAGTGCGCTTTCCAAAGGAGGAAAGATGCGCGGAGTCGCCACCAACATTTATTTGTGGAAAACGTTGGAAAAACCGAAGGAAACCGGTCAAAATGAAAATTCTAAGTTCGGGAGTTGTATTTACGCTTGAGGAAGGTATTAACACCTCTTACGTTTGTCTCGTAGGACAACAACCTATTTTTTAGAATTGTGAAATTGTGTTATCTTAACTTTTATTTCTTTTTATTTTTTGAGGTCGACAAAAGCGGGACTCTTGCTCCTACGTACCCTCCATCAAAGAGGAAATCATACCTACGTAGTTCTTCCTTTAAAGGTGAATCAAGCGATTCTTTTACTTGAAAGGTGATCACTTAAAGGTGTTGGACCTTAAAAATGATCCATTTTGCTTAGTAAGAAACTGAAATGATAAACTTTCAAAAACCTATTTTTGTGGACGAGCTTGACTAGGCGAGTTGATTTTAGCCTTAGTTTCACTTTAGTTATTAGTCAATTCAATTAAGAATGAGAAATCCCAAAGAGAAAACGTCCGATTGATTTTTTGCTTTATTTTACTAAAAGATTTTTTTTATTATTATTATATTATTATTTTACCTCTTTTTTGATTTCCAACGTGGTTACGGCACGACCGAACGGTCGGAATTCATTTTAACTGAAATTAACGGATGATACAATTCAAACGATCGGTGGAAATTTATTTTATTTTTAGATTAGGCGAAAAATGACTTAAATAAATGACTTAAGCACGTCAAAAGGGGGTATAGAAAGCGACTGAAAACGAGAATAAAAAATACATGAAACAAAATGTGGACCACCACGGGTACATAGAATGAATTGAAAAGCTCGGTTTGAAGTACTTACCCGTTGAAGACTGAAGAAAACGAAGAACGATCGATGAATGTTGAAGAACGGTCGAGAATCTTCGCGTAATTACTCACGGAAACGTTACGGAAGCGCCTCGGCTTGGATTTTCTTCACAGAAATAATTTTCTTCAGCAATTTCGAGAGAATAAGAAGTGCCAAGAAGGCTGAACCCCCTCTCCCTGCACTCCTCCCCCTATTTATAGCAAAATAGGGGAGGAGCTTGCCACCCAGCTTGCCCAGGCGAGCAAGGTTACTTCCTCCAGAAGCAACAACCTTCTGGAGGAAGAATCTGGAAGGCCCAAGTGGGCCTGATTGCTATTTGTACCCCCCTTTTTACTAAATGCACCCCCACCTTTTTTTGGTAATTCTTTTTCCGTAACGTTACGAAAATTTACGAATTTCGTAACGATACTTATTTTCCTTTCGCAAGGTTACGAGTCCTTACGAATTATGTATTTACTCTTTTTTAGCTTTCGAAGAAGTTACGAAAACTCACAGATTGCGAAAAATACCTCCTTTCGATTTCCGTCACATCACGGAATTTTCACGGATCGCGTAAGCCTGCTTCCTTTTGATTTTCGGCACGTCTCGAGACTTCACATATTGTGCAACAAAGGGTGCCAAATATCTCGAAGCGGCCAATCAATGGTTGTATATCATCAAATTATAATCCCCGGACGAAATTAGGGTATGACAATTGGCATATTGAACAGACAATTATGTAGTTTTTGTTATCACTGCATTTTCACATTTGAAAATCGGTTTTTTTGGATTCATGCTTTTAGACGTTCTAAATTGAGATATGTCCATATTGTGTTCCTGCTGTAGTATTGCAAGTTTTCTTATATTAAATATGACATTGAAAACAATTGATTTTCCCAGTTTATATGTGGATGTATCACAAGACTAGCAAAGCATGTTATTGCAGCTGACATAATTTATGGGACAAATATCGGAGATCATGTTTATATCCAGAAAAATACATTAAAATGTTAGAAATGATGATTAGGAAATATTGATCACTAGCACAACTAAATCAGCATTCATATCTGATTAATTTTCTAACAGCAGAATATACACACCAAGACAAAAGTATTAGCTTTGGAGTCTTGAGAAACATGATCTTGGATCATCAATGATATGTAATTAAGTGTTTCTTTATTATCAATCACCGTTTAGCATGCTTTGTTAATTTAGATAGCATTTTTTGCTTGATTTTGCTTTCGCAAATACAAAATCGGATATTTGATAAATTTACTCCATCTTTCATCATATGTCTCAATATGATGTACAATTAATAAAACAAGTAAAAAAACAATTTCTCTTTAGCTTGACATCCTAATTCTCCCATGCATAACATTTTCGATATCATATTTCTTATCGATGGCGCCAAAGCATAGGCATAATAATGGTTATAAATGCAAGTCTAATCAATTTAGTGCATTTAATTAGCTGTCAGCATTCATAATTTTAGTGTTTTTCCTTATGCTTACTTTTGATTACTTACTTTTCAAGTTTTAATGTGGCCGTCAAAACCATGACTATAATCATGGCTATACATGCATATCTAATCATTTTTATCAGTATTCTACATATAAAGAAGCATGTTTTGCTATGGGATTTTTACAAGATGATAAAGAATTTATTGAGGCAATCAAAGAAGCAAAAGACTGGGGTTCAACACATTATATAAGAAAGCTATTTGTGTTGTTACTTTTAACTGCAACAATGAGCAAACCTGAACAAGTTTAGGACCAAACTTGGCATTGGATGGCTGATGACATTGTCTATAATTAAGAAAATCATCAACAAGTCCAGGTTTGTGCTAATTTCCCATCAGACAAATCAATATTGATACAGCACATAATTTGACTTTTTTTCTCTTTTGTGTATTAGCATTGCAGCTTGATGATAGAACTCTTCAAAATTTGGTCTTGCTTGAAATTGAACAACTGCTGCAAGCAAATCAAAGATCGCTAAGAGACTATCCTTCAATGCCATATCCAGAGGATGCGAATTGTCCAGCTTATCTAGACAATAGCCTTATATTAGTTGAACTGAACTACAACAATGAAGAACTTAGATTAGAGTTTGAACATCTATTTTCTCACATGGCAGGTACATTAAGTACAGAGCAATTTACCCCTCTGAAAATTATTATGTGCATTTCCTTCTTAGCTTTTCTCATCTATAAATTAGTATTTTAACTTCATTCATTTATCTTTAAATCTAACACCACATATCGATGATTTCAGATGAACAAGCTTCAATTTACAACCAGATTGTTGAAGCTATTAATAAAGATGAAAGTGGTATGTTTTTTCTCTATGGATATGGAGGTACAGGAAAAACATACATTTGGAAAACACTTGCAAGTTCACTAAGAGCTGACAATAAAATTGTAATAATGGTGGCCTCTAGTGGCATAGTTTCTCTGCTATTGCCTGGAGGTAGAACTGCACATTCAAAATTTAAAATTCCAGTTCTAGTTTTTGAAGACTCAACTTGCAATATCCATCAAGGAACTCAATTAGCTGAGCTATTAAATCAGACACGTCTAATCATTTGGGATGAAGCACCCATGGCTCACAAATTCTGTTTTGAGGCACTTGATCACAGTCTTAGACATATCATCAAACACAACTCAAAGGACAATACAATCTTTGGAGGTAAAGTCATGGTCTTTGGTGGAGATTTCCGGCAGATCCCGCCAGTCATTCCAAGAGGTAGCCGCAATAATTCCAAACTGTTATCTTACTTATATACATTCTAACATACAGCCAAAAATGATATCATATATTACAATGTTAAATTTAACATTGTCAGGTATGCAATCTTAATCACCACATTAATATCTTCCATTTATAATTTCATTTACTTAACATTATATTATTTAGCAGTTTATCACAACTTAACATTTGTTTGACATTTACATGTACAAATTTTCTTTATTTCTCTGCGAAATATAGAAATTTTAATTGCTGAAGTTCAATGATGAAATATCTAGCGTTCATATGTTACTGCTTATATGATAATTATGCTTTAAACAATATTTTAAAAAAATCATGCATGCCAATCGTCCAAATGTAGCACATCATGCTGCATATACTGCATTCCTTCAAACCAACATCATTCTTATTTTACACACAAAAAAAAACTACATTTAAAAAATGTAGTTATGCAAGATGACATAATCACCTTTAAATAATTCGTTCATACCCCCTCTGCAATACATAAGAAACGAAATGTTAACAAGCAATTCTAGAAGTTGGCCCAATGCTCATATCTTGGCCCAAGATAAATTTAGATAGTTACTGCCCTACAATACCAACGGTCTTAGGCTTCAAATTCGAACAAAAACTCTTCATCTACTTCGTACCTCTTCAATTCACAGTTATTGATATCACATTTATTCACAACCGTGTGGCATTGGAAAGAAGCAAATATTAAATACCACACTAAAGGCCTATCATCTACTTTCTTCTGCAAATCCTTTTTCATTCCTCTGTCCAAACTCTACTTTCACGCCATACACAAAATGAGCACCACATCTTCAACCGCATCAACTGAGGTAAATCATTTCTACTCTTCTCTTCACGACACCTACCTTTTTGTTATGTTTATTCTCATTTTCATGGGTTTTTGGTTTGTGGGTTTTCTGCTATGTGTCTGATGCACGTGGTTTAGGGGTTTTGTGCAATGCCGTTGTTTTTTGTCGTGTCATTTTCCTTTCTTTCTTTTTCAAGTTTGAAAACAAAACTGGACTTGAAGGTGTTCGGCCCTCCTTGGTCGTTTCTTTTCTAACTTTTATGTGCATGGCTTGGTCGTTTCTTTTCTAACTTTTATGTGCATGGCTATCATTTTCATTTTTGTTTTCCACTTTCGTTTTGTTCTATTGTTGTCGTTGTTCTGTTTTTCCGTTTCATGTCTTTGCCTTTGATTTGGTTTCAGTTTGTATGTACATTAGTCCTTTCCGTTGTTTTTCTTTTTTGGTGTTTTGTTTACAAACCTTTATATTGTGCATCCCTATCATTTTATAATTTTCCTTTGGTTGACAAGTTTCTTTTGATATTTGGTTTTATATCCCTGTGATTACAGATGAAAAATGGCATCATGCGACGACCACTGATCATGCAATTTATCGCTGCCTTCAACAATGACAAGGTCATCTTTTTTCTCAATTCTTCCATCACTATTATTGTTACACATACATGCATTTATATTTCCCACTTTTTTTTCAGAATACCATACAACTTCCAGCCTTCTATCATACTCAATGGGCACCAAACTATCTTGAGTTTGCTCATCTCAGATACAATGGAGCCATTTATGAAATACGAGTCAGACAACACAGAGACAAAGTATTTAGCATATGAACTCCAAAACTTCCGGAAAGATTTGAAAATCTATGAGTCAACCAACATCAACTTTTTTGCATGTGACCATCACTCTGCTTTTGACATACATTTCATACCATCACTGGAGCGGCAAACTTGGGGCAGGCAGAGGCATTCATCCAGGAAGCACATATGGACTCTTCAACTTACTCAGGAAATGCTGGATCATCCTGAACCCCTGGTAAGCTGACTTTCATATCTTAATCTCTTTAAACACATTTTTACCATTTTAACAATTTAACTTTTTCCAAATTACAAAAACTCCCCCATTGTACAGAAGTTCCTCTTAGAGCTTGCGGCAACCACATGACAGTCTTAAGGCGGCATGGCCCCCCACTGCAATGGAAAGTTGAAACGTTGAATCCTGCTATTGGTGGAAAAGGTGTTGTCCAACCATGGTATGATTTTCTTGAAGAAATGGATTTTGATGATGGAGATGAAATCTCCAATTACTATAGGTATTATGAAAAAATTTGGGATATCATAATCAGGAGGCAGAAAGATTGGGAAGATGATGACAGTGACTAGGCTGTCTTTATCATTTTGCTGTTAATATGTTGCTGGTGTAACAAACAATACTTTTAAATTTAATATGAATGTTGCTTCTTTTATCTTTTTATAATGTCTTTTTTATTATTCTTTCATCGAAAATCATTTAGACAAAAGATCTGTGCATGCGCACGGGTTACCGACTAGTTTTATTATGAAAATTGCACTGAAATTTCGTTGTTGGAAATTTGGTCATCCTGTAACTTCATGAATGACTAATTTTACTGTCAAAGACTATTAGCCAAATTATCTAACAAATTACCAGATTTAGTGGGATTCCACGGGTTACCGACTAGTTTTATTATGAAAATTGCACTGAAATTTCGTTGTTGGAAATTTGGTCATCCTGTAACTTCATGAATGACTAATTTTACTGTCAAAGACTATTAGCCAAATTATCTAACAAATTACCAGATTTAGTGAGATTCCACAACAAGCATGGAAAGGAGAAAACAAATGCCACACATTATATATTATAAATTAAAAAAAAAATACAGTATAATCTTTTTCTCTAAATACTTCAAGTTGGGTAGATTTTTTTTCCTACACAGCTTGAAGTATTTAGAGAAAAACATTATACTTCAAGCTATGTAGATTTAAATACTTATTGCAGAATGCCGAATAAGCTAATTATGGATTATAATTAATGTTTTTACTGAAGCTAATTAAGGATATCAAATACTGGCTTGACTTTTTTATTTACTCGAATGATTAACTAGAGACAGAAATTTATTTAATATTTCTTTTCCAAGAAAAGAAACATTATTAAGGTTGGTTTCCACTTACCACATTTAATTGGTTAGTATAAATTTGAGTCAAGTTTTTTTTTAATTCTTATTTAAAGTAAAATAAATATATAAAAGAAAAACATAATTTTAACATGAAAAATTAATATTCACTTTTTTTAAGTTAACACTAATTGATTTAAAATTTTGAACCGATAAATCACACATAACTTCATTGGTGTTTCTGAGTTCTTATTTCAATGGAGAAGTTGCTTTTTAATTTTTATTTTTAAAATTTAGTAAAATAAGACTGCATTAATTTACAATTTAATCTAATTTAAAATAATAATATTATTTAATTAACATTTAAAATATAATTACACGTCTTTTTACTTATTTCAGGGACAATTTCACCATAGTAGGATTTCCCCACCCTACCTCACCACCTGGGACAAATGAGCACATTAATCTAATTAAAATGACTTGTTCTCATAATTGAATATTCATTGCTCTTCATATGCTTTTTCCTCTACACACAGGTGCTAACTCTCATTCTTTATTTGTCTTATGACCTTTTCGTGGTTCAATGTTCTATTACCTTCTTTTAAGCTACTAGATTCTTGCTCCTGAAACCTTTTATGCAAAGATATAGGGAAATGAAAATAAAAAACACATTACTTTATGTAAAAAGTGGATCATCACCACTCTAATTAATCATAGGTTCCCAAAACTAATTTAAAAAGCACATATATAGTGGAATCAGGAATACTCGCCTTCATATATGCTTTAAACAAAGTTTGAAAGAACTAAAAGTGCACAAAGATAAGGTTTGAGTAGAATATGGAATGACACTTCAGAATTGCATTGGCAAATGATAATGCCACAGGAACTGCTCCATTATCTACTAGCTAGGGTGGAGTGGCACAGTAGAGAATTTTCAACTGTATCTTACGTAAGTTAGTGCTATCACTTTTTACCTTTAACCCTTTTTTTAATTAATTAAGTGATTAGGATCGGAAGAGCTGCGTACGTAATTGGTGTAACTTGTGACGAGTATTGCCTGGTTTAGTACTCAGCTTATGGAAAGGTCTAATAGTTATATATTTAAGACTATTTTTTTATTTACATTGCAATAGCATTTATTGTATTCAAAAGTTATTTTTTTGAAACAAACATTTTTAAATATAAAACAAACCTTTTGGAATTAGTTTTTACTGATTAAAGGTAGCGAAAAAAAGTTTTCGTTTAATTAGACTTTAAATATGTTAACGTTTTAATCTTTACAAAATAAGCAACTTTTAGTTTTGATTTTTTAGAGAAAAATCTATTATTTTTATCTTTAAAGAATAGTAGTTAAATAAGTCACATTAATTTGACCTATGTATTATGTAATCATGTAAGGACTCACAACTTATATCATTACATTAGACAATTCATTTAATTAAATTTAATAAAATATTATATAATCAATTTTAAATTAATTGATTATAATTAAATATTATCTAAAAAATTTTAAATTTATCTAATAACATAATATGATTTAATTATATCTAATAAATTCATCTCATAATTATCTTTTATATAACATTAGATCAAATATATCTAGCTTTTATCAAAGTTAGAACAAGTATATCTAATAAAATTTCAAAAATATATATTTATTTTATCTTTATCCTGATTTCCTTTATAATAAACAAGTTATAGAGAAAAATATTATACATTTGAAAAAAATTAATTTTTTTTTTCTATTTTTAAGTTCATAAAAATAATTTAAATATAATTAAGGTAATTAGAACAATTATATCTTCATATTAAAATTTAAATAAATTAATTATTATCACACATGTATATGTTTAAATCATGATAATTACAAATATTTAAATTTTTTATTATAATAAAAGGAATTAAGTATGAGAAATCAATCTTATGCAATCTATTCAAATGTATTTATGTAAAAAAATTAATACTATAACAATTAATTTAATTTATGATATTATTCAGTAATTAATATTTTGTAACTAAAATATATTTAATAAATTAATATAAAAATATTTATTATATAATTATATAAAAATTATATTTAACCTTATTTTATAAATATTAATTAAAAAAATTTTCATATATAAAGTTATAAATTAAATATAGAGACAACATATTATTTTATAATAAATATATTTACTAATTAGATTTAAATTAACATTTAACACAAACACTTCAACTATATAATATAAATATTATTCGAAAATAGTATTTATTCATAAAATTATTTTATACAATTTCTAATTAAAAATAATTTTATAAAATTTTAAATTAAAAATAAATACTAGATTTTATATCCGTACAATGTACGGGTTTGATTAAATTATAAATTATAAATTTGTACTTAGTATATTTTATTTAATAGTATTTAATATAATATATATATATATATATATATATATATATATATATCATTTTTTAAAATATTTAGTATCATATTAAATATAATTACATTAAAATTGTGTAAAAATATTAATTATAATTTTTGTTACACAATAAATGTTTAGTATCATGCTTTTAATTATTTTTTAAAATATTTATTATCATATTAAATACAATTACAAAAAATTGTGTAAAAATATTAATTACATTTTTAATTACGTATTAATCATATTAAATATAATTACATTAAAATTTTTGGTTGGATATACTTGTTCTAATCTTAATAAAAGATATACTTATGTTGAATAAAAAATAATTATGAGATTGATTTATTAGATATGATTATATCATATTATTTTGTTTGATAAATTTAAAATTGGTTAGATAATATTTAATTACAATTGATTAATTTAAAATTTATTAGATAATATTTTATTAAATTTAATTAAATGAATTGTCTAATGTAACTAAAATAAACTTGTCCCAAAATTTTAATGGACTAATTAATTTCTTAGACCCTAACCCGTTTCTAGACTTGAAAAAAAAAAAAAATTGTGCCTAAAGTTAGAGGTATGTAAAGAACAAGTAATTAGGTTGAATTATGTTTCATCCTAATTTGTGCCTAAATATTGATTGAGCCAATTTTTTAAACCCTAGCTAACTCGTCCGATCCTTAGAATTGAATGAACATAGTGATTTACACGATAAATTAGGATGAATCATCTGATTCACTTGGATTTACACATCCTTAGTTTTTGGTCTCTATTGTCATGTGACACTCATTGACTGCATGCATTTAACGGAAAATTAGTCAAGTGATTATTTCAAGCGACATTCACTGGTGCTTGTAGTATCATGTCATCAGCATGTGACACCTCTCTTAAACTTTTTCATATCCCTATAAAATGAATGTTATATATATTTATCCTAAAATGATTTTTTTTTACCCAAGTCCTAGAATGAATGTTGGAAACTAAACATGAATTTGTATTGAAAAATAGTTTTATTTTACTTTTATTATAAAAAATTGTGTAAGAACTAAAGATAAAAAGTAAGTGTTCATAACATTTAAACCAGTATTTAAAATATTATATAATTCAAAATAAAATAGGAAAGAAACTAATATTAAATCAAAACGAATAAAAGATAGTTAAAAACAGAGATTTTAAGTTGATCTGGTTCATATATATGTTTAAGTTGTGTAATGATTCTAAAGAATGAAAGAATAGAATTATAATTTTAAACTAAAATTTAATTTCACTATGAAATTTACAATTACGGATATATCATTATGCAGGGATGGGGTTGTGTTGTATTTGAATAAAAAAAAATTAATTTATAAGTGATGTCAATATTAAGAATGGTGTTACTAGTGTCAATATGACATCAACAATAACGATAATATTGTTTAGAGGGATAAATAACAATAGTAATAATATTGGTAATTAGAAGACAATGATAACAAAGATATAGTGATGAGTGGTGTTTTATTTTTTATTTTTTAAAATAATAGTGGTAGTTGTGGTTGGTTTTTTTTTTCTTTCTTTCAAATTATGGTAATAGCTAGGGATGAGGGGCACTGATATAAATAAATGGAATCATGTGTTTTTAAATATTTTTTTATTGAATTTTAAAACTAATCCACCAAATATGAACAAAGGTTTGAAAAGGAAATAAACTATAATTACCACAAGCCACATTCTTTTACTAATCTTGTATTTACCCTTGCAAAATGGTATCTGAACACAAGAGAATGTTCAAGCCCAAAGTGCTAGAACAGACATTGAAGCAGAGCCAAGAGTCAATGCAATAAAAGACACCTTTTTCAAGTACACATTAGAGTTCATAAGCTTGTTATGAAAGAAATCAACTGCTATAAGATCAACAAGAGCCATGTAAATTAGTATGCCAGATGAAACTGAACCTAGTAACCCTTCCATGATCAAGGCTTTAGGGTTAGTATCATCATAACCAGTCATTGAGAATAACACCATTCCCAAAATTATTCCCATTGGTGTTGTCACAGAGAACATGAAGCACATGTACGCTGTAGTTCCAAAGCTAAATCCGGCCTGCAATTTTGATCACGACACAAAACATAATTACCAATTAACATTTTTTTAATGTCCCTAAGCTACTTAATTATATTATATAAACGAGAAATCAACCTACAGCAAGAGTAACTTTTTAGAGTTAATTATTTTTCATTCTCACATTCATCTTCTCGGAATCTAATAATTATAGTAAAATTTTAATCTTATCCGTTAAATTTCAACAAAATAAATAATGACGTTGATGAATAGTTCTAAATTAAAGAGTTATTTTAGTATAAATTGATCACTACTAATAAATAAATGTATATCTGTAAAATTAATAATTCAATAAAGGCATTTTGTATTTAAAGTCAATAGATTAATTTGACAAAACTATAAGTCTTTACAAAGAGAAATATAAGTAACACACTTGCAAACATGCTCTTTTTAATTGTTTCGGGTAAAAATTTATTGAAATTTATAAAACGGTGCTGATTAAAGACTGTAACATGTATTAATAGTAATATATTTCCCAAATTTAGCCATGACATCCTCAAGCATATGGATTAATATGCAATTCTAACAATACTAGAACACAAACTAATAAGGTTTCTTTGCAATAAAGTAGTTTCATTAAGAGTGTTTTAGAATTAGTTTACAATTTTGATTTACCAAACAATGCATTACATATATACAAACATATTATAATTATATATATTGATTTGTTAATTTGAAATTAAACCAACCTGAGCAATGCAGCCACCAAGACCCAAGCCTTCGAAAATCTGATGAAAGGACAAAGCAACAACAAGTGGCCTAATGGTGCAAACGTTCTGAGACATCCCCATAGTCACTCCTATGATAACAGAGTGAAAAATTATACCAATCTCCAAAACTTGGGACACCAGTCTCTGCTTCAACCTCATTAATTCTTCAACCCTCTGCACTTCACCACCACCACCAGCCAGCTCAATGCTCCACGCGCTGCTGCCACCCTCCTTCTCCAGCGTCTCCACCGGCGTGTAGTGCCCGTGCTCCATATGCGAGCTAGCAACGGTGTCTACCAGCAGGGCCATTAGCACCCCAATGAGGGTCACCTGTCATTGGAACAATAACAGAAATTCAACTAAAAATAACTATTTAAGAGTCATTTTTTTTCAACTCGTGCATACTTATTAAACTATTAGAATACTAAACATTAATTTTACTAACTTTAGAAAAACATATATATAAGAAACATTTTTAAAAGTTTAATGCCTATGCATCTGGAAAGTAAAATAGTTTTATATTGTTATCCTATCATAAATCATTGTTTTACTTATTTTAAGATAATTATTTAAAAAAATAATAAACTTATCATACATAACAAATTATAATTGGATGAGTGTGTAACATTTTTTACATTGTTAATATATAATCTCTTTTCTCAACATTTAATAATATATATAATTAAAACATTTGACTCCTCAATTAGTCTTAAAAATATTTCTATGTATCAAACTCTTTAATTGGATTAAACTATATGACCAACCCTCAATCTAAGATCTAGTCACATTTTTTTGAACTTTTCTTCCTTCATCAATACTGTATTATGAGAAAAGATTAAACTTAAATTTTCTAGCACAAACTCAACTATATATCACACTTAAATAGTAACGCATTCTTTAAGAGGTATTTTAATGTATACTTTTTTAATTAGTTGGAATTTTTTACTAGTTTAGAAACGAGACCTTCTAAATTTGAAACAAGACTCACATATTTAATAAAACACATAAATTTCATTTAATAGGAAAGCATGCCTGGTGTATCTAAAAAACGTTTTGAGAGTGAATAGCTAATATTTCTCTGCCTTAAGTTAGATGTGTAAAATTACCAGGCCAGCGAAGGGAAAGTCCTTCCAGGGATGCTGAGATGCCACCTGGCAGTCAGAGAGTGCGGCGAAGGCGTCAGGTAACACGTGGACCAATGAGGTGGCAAGAATTACACCAGCAGCAAAGCATTTGATCAATAAGATGGCAATATCATACAGAGATTTTCCTTGAAAATATCGTGCCAGCATGACGGGTGTTGACACGCCCATCACGCTGGTAACAAAAATTGTACAGATGGAAATCACTTTTAAGTGTGTTGCCGCCGCGCTGTTTCGGCACGCGGCAGCCTGAGCCAAGTCTGTCACGCATTCTGCCATATTGTGAACGAAGAGTAGTTGGAATTGAGAGAGTGTTGTGTATAACGATATAGGATCTTAAAAGAGGGATCAAATAATGCGCACTATAGTTTGAGTTTGGGTTTTGTATCTTTTCTCTTAGTGAAGAGGTCCCATGCATGCACTTGTCCATGTAAAATGTTTTCTATTGGTGGTTGCTTTCGTGTGCTGCGTCTGAAATCCATCAACGTTCGTGGAAGTGCATGCCTTTCTTGGTTTTAACCTCTTCACATGAAAAAATCACTTCTAATTAATTTGAAGTTCAAGAAAAATAAAAAAAAATTAATTAAAAATTATTTTCTTTAAAAATTGAATTCAAATAATATTTAAATAATTCAATCTTAACTTCGTCGTATTAATTTTTTATATTCAATTATTTGATTGAGAAGTGTGCATGCCTTTCATAAACTGTTCACACTGTTCAATCCTTCGTGACGCATTTAATTTAAAGGTTACACGTAATTAAATTAAAGAGCGAGATGACGAAAAGTTGCTAGTGGCTAGTGCTGTCGTGATGTTTCTTAATTGGAAAATTATATTTTTTACCCCACGTTCTTTTATCAGTGCGTGTATATCTTGAAAGAGAAAACAGAAATTGAAAGAAGAAAGCATATGATAGTGTGATAAAAAAAGATATAAGATAAATAGATAACTATTAAATAATGTACAAAATCAAAATTGTTTTGAAGTCTAGAATGAGATATCAATCATTTAAGATTCGTGGTCTTGAATTAGCTAGTGAATGTTTTCTAATTCTTGAATGTTGTGTTACGTTGTTGAATTAAAGCTTGTATGCCATGCTGCTTTCTTTGCTTTAAATATTTGTTCCATTCAGAAAATGAGGGAACTATAGTAAGTGTATCGAATTGATAAAGAAAGAACAAGACAGTGAAAATGAATTGTAGTTTTCAGGAATTGATCAATTGGCATTTCATGTAAGTAATTTCTAATATTAGGAACCACCAAGAAAGAATACAGGTTTAATTTGTTGAAGAAAATCATTATTTTAAAAATCAAATTGGACATGCCAGCATGATTAGTCCGATCGGAAACTTGTTAGGTGATCAGTCTATTAAAAATAGTGTGATCAAGAAGTTGAGATCAAGTTTCATTTCATATACGAATTTTAAGTTGGGATTAATTCATTTTTCTTTTTTTACTTATATTTTCCTTCAAACACAATCTTGTTCCAGATGTAGTTAGATATACTAATATGTACATCTCTCTCAACAGGTTCTTGTTGATGATTAACTCTTTCTGTTAAACCTAATCTCTATTAGTTGAGATAAATTTATTTATTTTTTATTCATAAAAATTAAATAAGATATTATAGGTTTACATTATTTACTGTTCATTCAATTGAATTAGACCCTTTACTAAATAAATTCAATTTGATTTTTTAATTCACTTATAGGATTCACTAAAATATTTAGATCATAATTCTTTAGGTAAATGAACTTGTAACCGGATAAAAAAAATAAACTTTTATTCCTATTTAAGAGCTTTAATTCTATAGGTAAAATTAAAGAGAAATAGGTGTGAAGAACAGCAATGAAGGAAATGTGCGGAAGGAAAGAGAAGTTCACATATCGTGGTGATTTGGTTGCACAAAGTTGTGCAGAATTTTTATTTTTTAAATTCGTGGGACCACATGTATTTTTTTATCCTCTCTCAAACTGAGCGGATTGAAGAAAAAATTAAGACGGTTCACTTAAATTATCCGTGTTGCCTCTGATACTCCTTGTGAGTTGTGATGCATAGAAAGCTTTAATAAAGGATAAAAATGTATTTTCAATTTTTCATTCAATATTAATTATTTTTTCTTTTTTTTTACCTATTAAACCATTTTCATTCAAAAAAATTATCTTTTACTAATTCCTTTTTTCTCTTCAATCAAATTATTTATCTTTTTATCATATTTCTTATCTATATCTCTTCTTTCATATTCTCTTATTTTTCCTCATTTATTCTCTTCACAACCAAACATATCCTAATTAATAACTAGTGGTTAAATTATCATTTTTAACATATTGACTCTCAAGGTTCATTCCACCTAGTACACTCAAACTACATTGAATTTTCATTCAACATACAAATCAAAATTTATTTAAAAAGTGACCAATTTCTAGAATATATTATAAACAAATAATACGAACACCAAATTTAAAGAAACTAATTTTTATTGATTGTGCAAATTAAAGTTGATTTAGAAAGTTACGATAAGACACATGATGAAACAGAAAAAAAAAGTGCGAAGTTAGTTAATAAAAAGGAATAATGAAATAAAATTATTACCATTCTCTAAAAATCGTAAGAACTAAGTAAAATAGTATATTTGTAATTTAACACATTTTTATTATGTTATTCTATCCAATCATAATTATACCAATTGTAAACTGTAAAAGTGTAATTTTGATTATTTAATTTTATCCAATTATTATATAAACATGTTCAAAATATAGTTTTTCTTTTAAACTTTTTAACACATTTTTATTTTCTATTAATAGATAAATTTCATGTAACGTGAGATTTATCAAATAAAAAATAAGATTCAAATTTAATGTGCAAATCCTCCATACATGAAAAGCCAACTTTTTGTTAAAAAGAAAGAAAAAGTAAAGCCAACTTTAACATGGGTTCCACCTCCATGTCTTATCTTATATTTTGTAAAACGTACCATTTATGTATTATAAAAGTGGTGTATTTTTTAATTTTTTTGAAAACTTATGAATGATAGAGGATTACTTAAGGAGGAAGAATTTGGCTTAGGTTAGTTCAATATGGATGGATCAATCACTTGAGCAAGGAATAAGAGATTTTAATTTCAAGAAGAATTTGACAAGAGACTAAATTCTCTAATGAAGGAAAAAAAAGAAGAAGAATTAAAGTTTATTTATTTTAGTCAACTTTTAGAATAAAATTTATTTTCATTTTTTAATTATATTTTTGGGCCTATTTTTGGACTTGCTATCTTTTTTATTCTTTTAATTGTTAGATTAGTTATTGGGTCTTAGGCCTAATTTTGGATTATTAGTAGAAGTTATAAATAAACTCCTTAAACATTTTGTTGATAGTTTTTATGAAATTTTATATTAGACACAATTAAGAGAGTGTCTCTCTTGGTTCTTATGTGAAACCTTAGCTTTTTATCAAAGAATTTTATTCTTTGTGGCGAATCATTCTCAACTTATCAATCTTCCAAGATTGTGGCGTTGTTCTTTCCCTCTTCTTCTCTAATTCCGCTTTATCCTTTTATTTTCCCCAATTTCATATAGTTCCAAATTGGTTTTCCAGTTTGCTGATGTTAAAAATTGGATCCGCAAATCAGGGATCCATCAATTGGTACTAGAGCTTTGGTTCTTGAAATCAGGTGTTATTTATTGACATAGCTCCATTGGAGCTTGTAGGCTTCTTCATCAGTAGAGTCTTTTGCTTCTTAAATTTTGATAGCAGTGGGATGGAGAAGGAGAAGGATGATTGGAGATGCCACTTCAAGGAGAAGATGAGTCTAAAAGAAGCTCACCACCATAGGAAGTCATGGATAAGAGCTTGAAGGTAAGAGAAGATGAATGAAGGGAGAGGGAGAGAAGGAGCACGAAATTTTGTGTCTCAAAAGTGGTCTAAATTTTGAAGTTTAATTCTCAAATGATCAAAGTTGAAAAAATACACAACATGACATCTATTTATAGCCTAAGTGTCACACAAAATTGGAGGAAAATTTGAATTTCTATTCAAATTTCACTTGAATTTGAAATTGAATTTCTGGAGCCACTTTTTCACTAATTATGATTAGTGAATTTTAGTTATGGTTCAGCCCACTAATCCAAGATCAAATCCAAGATTTTCTACTAAGTGTGCTTAGGTGTCATGAGGCATGTAAAACATGAAGGACATGCATAAAGTGTGACTATATGATGTGGCAATGGGGTATAGTAAGCAAATGCTCACCTCCCCCTCTAAAATTTAAATTTAATTGGATTGAGCTTCTCCCAATTCAATTAAATTTATTTTCAACCACACACATCCAATATTCACTTAGTGCATGTGAAATTACAAAACTACCCCTAATACAAAAACTAGTCTAGATGCCCTAAAATACAAGGGCTGAAAAATCCTATATTTCTAGGGTACCTTGCCTATATTATGGAGCCCTAAATACAAGAGCAAAAAATAATGAAACCTTAATCTAATATGTACAAAGATAAGTGGACTCATATTTAGCCTATGGGCCTAAAATCTACTCTAAGGCTCATGAGAACCCTAAGGCCTTCTCTTGCATCTTTGGCCCAATCTTCTTGGAGTCTTCCATCCAATGCCCTTGTGGGGTAGGATTGCATAATCCCCCCCCCCCTGAAAAGGATTTGACCTCAAATCCCGAAGTTTTTAAAACTCTAGGTTTTTTTCCTCAACACCTGTAAAAAGAAGAAAAACATATGTATTAGTGGTATTTGGTATGTTGAAGTAAGGTAAGGTCTGAAAACCCATTTCCTAGGCATCTTCCCATGAAGGAACATGGTTCCTCACCAACTCAATGAGTGGTGCTACAAGTATAGAAAAATATGGGACAAACCTTTTGTAAAAGTTTGTTAAGTCATGGAAGCCCCAAATTTTTCTTATACTTAGTGGAGTGGTCCACTCAGGAATGACCTTTATTCTTTTAGGGTTCATGGGAACCCCTTGATCACTATTTAAAAAATTAAGAAAAGTAATGCAACGAAACATATATTTTTTTTTGTATTTTCATGTTGATTATTCCTACAAAAAAGTATGACAAACCTAAGTTGTGCCATATAAGTATCTAAGTTTGTATTGAAACTAAAAATAAGAGCAAACCTACCTAATGAGTCCCTATGTACACAAATCATGAAGATGTTGGGTGCACGAGTGATTTTACAAAGGAGGGTTGCACCACTCAAAACATTCATCATACCACCTATTTTAGGGATTTGATGCCTAATAATACCTATTTTAGGCACCAACAAAGCACAAGGATTTAAGCTCTTGTGAACCAAACCCTCATCTAACAAATCCTTTACTTGAGGAATAAACTTAAGCCTAAGAGGTGTGGAAATACTAACAAGTGTCTTTTTACAAAGGAGAAAATGTGGAGGTTGTCTAAGAGGAGTAATTTCTTTAATATTTGTCTTTATTTCAAAATGCCTTTCCCTCTTAGCTAACCTCTTGGAGGAGACAATTTCCTCCTTACACTCCTCCTTAACCATTAAAGGTTGTCCTTCTTCTTGGGGGTAGATCTCTTCACTAGATTCTTCCCTTTTTGCTTCTTCACTTTCACTAGAGGAAGGAAAAGTAGTAGTCTCATCTTGGCTACTATAAATGTCTTGGCCACTCATAATCATGGTTTTCTTGGAGGGGCATTGAGAAGTAATGTGTCTTCTTCCAAGACATTTAAAGAACTTTATAAATCTAGTCTTCTCTTGCATACTAACCTTAATGGGTTGCTTTTCTATTGTCTTCCCCTTATCATCTTTGGGCTTAGAAGGTGTCACCCCTAAGATGCCTTGACCTTGGTCTTGCTTTGGATAAGAGTGAGAGCCATAAGATTTTGAAGTAGACTTCCTTTTAAGTTGTTGCTCTACCCTTATTTCCCAATCTAAGTTAGCCTCTACATTGTCCTTCCCATGGAAGTATGGGAGGTTAATGTTAGCCTCTTGAGGTTTTCTTTCCTTTTCTCTCATATGGGAGTGAGGTCTAAGATGTGACCTATGCCTTCCTTTATAATAGTCACGAAGTTCTTCACTTAGGCTCTTGCAAGAGTTATGACTACTATATGAGGCATGTTTTTCTTTTCTTAATTCTTTTAGTATTTTCCTTCTTTCTTCTTCCCTTATTTGTTCCCTCTCATCTTGATTTATTTTTACCCTCTCTTTTCCTTTTTCTTTTCTTTCTAGTTTTTCTTTCCATAACTTGAGGGAACTCAACTCATCTAAGATTCTAGATAGAGGGTCCTTATGACTAGTACCCTTGCCATTAACACTAGATGAATGATGACTCATGTTGGTTTCTAAGTTGTGGTTCTTTCTTGTTGGGGGTTTGTAAAAAAGGTAAAAGCTAAGGTTCCAAAAGAACTCAAGATAAGCGTGATAAGAAAGAAGAAAGTACTATGCAATAACAAGATAAACTAGGTGTGGCTAGTAAAGAAAATAAACTATGAAAGTAAGCAAGAAATTAAAGTGAAAGAAATGTAAACTAGGCAGATCCTAAGAGTGTTTGAATGAACTCATTTAAGGTTCCCAACAAAATACTCACTATCCTAAGGAAAAATTATCTAAAATTATTACACACAAATGGAAGTAGGATGACCTATTGGAGGCTCCCAACTTACTTCCAATGAAAGACCTTTTTGTTACAAAATTTGAAAGCAATGAAGGTAAGTAAATTCTCAATTAAAAAAATTACAAAAAGGTCCTCAATTTTGGTGGTTGTTATCTCTTTGGTGATTCACTCAATTTGGAGTGCTTCTTAGTCCAATAGCTCTTAAGGTGGTTTTCCCCTTGCTTCTTGACTCAAATTCTTCAAGGGATGACACCAATCCTCCTTTCTAATTCCCTATATGGCAACTCACAAACAAGGAAACAAAGAGACAAGAAATAACCAAAGACCAAAAAAATGGAATGAAAGCTAAACCAATAGAGTTTTAACAAGACAAATTTTCAAGGATTATTCAACAATTAATGCAATGAAAAGCACATGAAAGCAAGCTAGGACTCAAAGAGAAACTTAGAATGGCTCTAGAGTAGAGTAAAAAAAACTAAAAAAAGAGACTCAAGAAACCTCTAGTTTTGGCACTTGTTTTTACACTAATTTTCAATTGAAATTTCAGAACTAAGATTGTTATAAAATGGGCATCAATTATAGAACAAATTTTGAGCCAAAACAACAAGAACACTTCCTTTTCTGGACACTATTTTCCTGCCAAATTGTGTGATTTTTATTATTTTTTCCTTTTTTCCAAATCACTTCGTTCTTTTTCTATAATTTTTTTCCAGATGTCTAGAAAATTCTATAAAAATTTCAGCTCAAAATTCGTAGTGACCAATTCCCAGTAATTTATACAAGTTCATATGTTCAAGCTGCCAGCATCAGCAATTTCAACCTAGAAATCAAGAGTAGTGTTTATGTTGCTTAAGGCTTGGATAGTTACAATTTTTGTTTGCTTATGCTCAATTATCTTGAATAACACAATTCAAGAGAGCTTAAGACTTATTTTGATTCACAAATCCAGCCACAAATCAGCACCACAACTCAACTTTATCATAGGCATCATGTAGGAAACTTAGAAAACAAAAAAAAAGTTCAACAACAAGATTACTTCTAGGAATTGATTTAGAACATGTTATGAACTAAATAACATGCATGAATTAGACTCAAAATTAAAAAGATAGGCTAAGAATGACAAGAATACATGAACAAATGTATCTAGAATTCAATCAACAAAATAAAAATTCAACACAAACTTAGAACATAATGTGACAATTACTATGACTAAACATGACTCTAAGACAACATGGATTAAGTGATTTACACTTAGATTTTTGTGTTTTTTTTTTCTAATCAATATTTTGGAAGAAAATTTAGATCTAAAGGTTCAGCACAAGAAGATTATGACTGAAAAATGATACAACCTAAAATCAACACAAAAACATGATTCAAGAGTAGATCTATAAAATTTGAACCATAGAAATGCAAGAACAAGTGTAGATCTAAGATTTAATCTGTTTATTTTTTTGAATCTACTCTAAACACCACCAAACCACAAGACAATAGAGGATATACATGGAGAATAAGATGAATAACAAGGAATTAAAGTGAATTGACCGAACAAAAAGATAGAGGAAGCAAAAGAACATCACCTAGATGAAGATGCTCTTGATACCACATAATGTAGCTCCATTGGAGCTTGTAGGCCTTGGATCTTCTTCATCAATGGAGTCATTTGCTTCTTGAATTTTAATGGCAGCGGAATGGAGAAGAAGAAGAGTTGAGAGGAGATGCCACTTCAAGGAGAAGATGAGTCAAGAAGAAGCTCACCACCCTAGGAAGCCATAAATAAGAGCTTGTAGGTAGGAGAAGAAGAATGGAGGGAGAGGGAGAGAAGGAGCACGAAATTTTGTGTCTCAAAAGAGGTCTGAACTTTGAATTTTAATTCTCAAATGATCAAAGTTGAAAAATGCGCACACATGGCCTCTATTTATAGCCTAAGTGTCACACAAAATTGGAGGAAAATTTGAATTTTTATTCAAATTTCACTTGAATTTGAATTTGAATTTGTGGAACCAAATTTTCACTAATTATGATTAGTGAATTTTAGTTATGGTTCAGCCCACTAATCCAAGATCAAGTCCAAGATTCTCCATTAAGTGTGCTTAGGTGTCATGAGACATGTAAAACATGAAGGACATGCATAAAGTGTGATTATATGATGTGGCAATGGGGTGTAGCAAGCAAATGCTCACCTCCCCCTCTAAAATTTAAATTTAATTGGATTGGGCTTCTCCCAATTCAATTAAATTTATTTCCAACCACACACATCCAATATTCACTTAGTGCATGTGAAATTACAAAATTACCCCTAATACAAAAACTAGTCTAGATGCCCTAAAATACAAGGGCTGAAAAATCCTACATTTCTAGGGTACCTTACCTATATTATGGAGCCCTAAATACAAGAGCCAAAAATAATAAAACCTTAATCTAATATGTACAAAGATAAGTGGGCTCATACTTAGTCCATGGGCCTGAAATCTACCCTAAGGCTCATGAGAACCATAAGGCCTTCTCTTGTATCTCTAGCCCAATCTTCTTGGAGTCTTCTATCCAATGCCCTTACGGGGTTGGATTGCATCATCTATCCTTTGTGTTTTCTGTTTCAAGTGTGCTTTCTCCTTTGTTTGTTCTGTCACTTTTTTGTTTAACTCTATATTATTATTTTATCTTCTTTTGTTTTATTTCTTTGAGTCTATCTTTCTTTTCTGAACTATATCTAGTATCAATATCTTTTTATCTTTTTTTTTATAAATATAGAATTAAAATTCATGCAAAAAAAGGAAAGAAAGAAGTAAAAAAAAAAGGAAGAAATCCTAGATTTTAATTTTCCCAATCACATATTTGAATTCAAATTTGAATTGTGTGCCAAAATAAAAAAAATGTAAAGATAAAAGAAAGGAAGAAAAAAAAACAAAAAAAAAAACGCAAAAAAGAAATTGCATTCAGAGTCTTATTTTTACATACTTCTATTTTTAAAAAAATGTGTCTTGTTGGTTATTTACATCTAGTATAGTTCAATTTTTGGATAATCCTTTTCTTCATTTTGGAGTCTTTTAGTTTGTCTTCCTTGGCATTCCTTTTGAGTATTCCTTTTATTATTTTTCCTTGTCTTTAAAATTCCTTAGTTTTGTCTTAGAGTATTTCTTTTCTTGGCTTTTTGATTTGTGACATATTTCACATTGAATACTTATTGATTTTGAGCTTGAAGGTTTTCCATAAGAACGGAAAAGAAGCAAGAGTGGTAAAAGGCAAGAGTGCATATTATAAAAGAAAAAGCCTTGAAAGAGTGATACACAAGTGAACTTGAGTGAAACACTAAGTTGAGTGGTGATGTCCTATTCTATTTTTTACTTGTGCACTAACTTTTCTTGTAGGCATGGCTTTTGCAAGTGGAGATGCTACTCCACCATCTCCAAAAACCGCAAGGCTCATGGCGGAGATGATTAAACTTGGTGATCAAATGAGAAAAATGAGTTATGACAATGAAGAAAATGATGGAGAGAATGAGAAAGGAGAATGAAGAGAGTTTGAGAAGAATACATAGGAGTAGTGAAGCTTTAAGTGTGAGGATTGAAAATATAGAGCGAAGAAGAGAGTTAAGATCATCTAATTCTTCTCATGGAGAAGATTGGGTATGAAGAGCAAAAGGGAGGAAGGATAAACGAGAGGTATAGGGAGAGAAGAAATCATAGAAGATATGGAGGTAGACAAAGAGAGCAAGGGATTGAAGGAGTGAAGGTGAAGATCTCTACTTTTAAAGGGACTTGTGATTCAGAAGTGTATCTTGAGTGGGAGATGAAGGTTGAGCAAGTCTTTGCTTGCTACAACTACAATGAAGAGAAAAAGATCAAATTGGCCTACTTGGAGTTTGAGGGATATGCCTTAGTGTGGTGGAATCAAGTGAGGAGTGATTTTGAGAGGATGAGAAGGCCTTTGATTAATACTTGGCAAGACATGAAGAGAGTTTTGAGAGAGAGATTTGTGCAGTCCTATTTTGGGAGAAACTTTCACAACAAGCTCCAAAGAATAATTCAAGGAAATAGGAGTGTGGATGAGTATTACAAAGAGATGGAGATTTCCTTGATTAGGGCTTAAATTGAGGAGTCTCAAGAGGCCACCATGGAAAGGTTTTTGCATGGTCTCAATAGGGAGATCCAAGACATTGTAGAGTTACACCACTATGCCTCTTTGGAGTATCTCATTCATTAAGCTATCAAGGTGGAGCAGCAATTAAAGAGGAATCAAACTTGCAAGAAGTCCCCCTATGGCTCTTCAACTTGGAAAGATAAGGAGACATTCAAGAAGGAGAGGGGGGGAGGGGGATCTTCATTCAAATCTCATGAAAAAGGTACTTCCCTTGTAAAAAATAATTCTAACCCTACTCCCATTTCTTCAAAGGCGAGTTCTATTAAATGTTTTAAGTGTTTGGGAAAGGGTCATATTGCCTCCCAATGTCCTAAAAAAAGGACTATGGTTGTGCTAGGTAATAGGGATATCATTAGTGCATCTTCTTCTAGCTCTTCTAGTTCTTCTAGTGAGAGTGAACGTGAATGTGATGTACAACCCCTGGAAGGTGATTTTTTGATGGTTAGGAGGTTAATGGGGAATGTGTGTAAGGATAGAGATGAAACTCAAAGGGAGAACATTTTTTATACTAGGTGCATGGTCATGGGAAAAATATGCTCTTTGATTATTGATGGGGGTAGTTGCACTAATGCAGCTAGCCAAAGATTGATTGAAAAGCTTGCTTTGAAAACTTCCCCTCACCTTAGGCCTTACAAACTATAATGTTTGAGTGAGAATAAGGAGCTAGTTGTAGATAGATAAGTTTTGATATGCTTCTCCATTGTAAAATATGTGAATGAGATATTGTTTGATGTAGTCTCTATGGAAGCTAGCCATCTCTTACTTGGAAGGCCTTGGCAGTATAATAGGGATGTTATCCACAATGGTGTCACAAATTTTTTTTCATTTGTACATAAAGGGAAAAAGGTTACCCTTAAACCTTTGTCTCCAAGTGAGGTTTGTGAGGATCAAATAAAAATGAGAGTGAAAAGAGAACAAGAGAGAAAAAAAGAGAAAAATAAAATTGATGAAAAGAGAGAAAAGAAACAAAAAAGTGGAGATCAAAGAAAGAGTGAAACTGTAAAAAAAGATGAAAATCAAGAAGAGAGAAAAATAAAGAGCTTGTTCATGAGAGAAAAAAAGGTGAAGAGAGTGATGCTAGCTAGGCAACCTATGTATTTACTAATACCTCATGATTACTATTTGTCTTCTATTGCTAGTTCTTTGCCTATAGGTGTGGAAGAATTATTGAAGGAGTTTGGGGATGTCTTCCCCAAATACACCCCTCATGGGTTACCTCTTTTGAAAAGGATAGAGCACCAAATTGATCTCATTCCAGGAGCATCCTTACCAAATAAGCCAACATATAGAAGCAATCCAGAAGGGACAAAAGAGATCCAAAGGCAAGTAGAGAGCTTAATGGAAAAAGGATGGGTGAGAGAAAACTTGATCTCATGTGCTATGCCCATCGTTTTGGTAAATCGAACTCTATCTCAACTTCTAATGTGTTTGGTAGGTAAGAATTTGAAAGATTGGGAGCAATTCCCCATGCTAAATTTTCTTATAATAGGGTAGTAAGCTCTACTACTTATTCTCTTTTTGAGGTACTTTATGGTTCTAGTCTATTGTCCCTTCTTAATTTGTTACCTTTGCCTAACACTTCTGCCATGATGAATAGGGATTGGCCTTCTAAAGCCAATTTTGTTAAGAGTTTGCAGGAGAATGGGGAAGCCCAAATTGAGAAAAAGATTGAAGAATATGCTAGATATTCCGATAAGGGGGGAAAGAAAATGGTTATCAAACTGGGTGATTGGGTTTGGATTCACTTGAGGAAGAATAGGTTTACTTCCAAAAGGAAATCTAAACTTCAAGAAAAGGGAGATGATCCTTTTCAAGTTTTAAAGTGCATCAACTATAATGCATATAAAATTGCTTTACCACTAGACTATGGTGTGAGCAACACTTTTAATGTTACTGACTTGACTCTTTGTGGTGTAGGAACCTGTGACATCAACTCGAAAGCGAATTCTTCCCAAGGAAGGAATGATAGAGGATTATCTAAGGAGGAAGAGTTTGGCTTAGGTGGGCTTAACATGGATGAACCAATCACTTGAGCAAGGAGTAAGAGATTTCAAGAAGAGTTTGGCAAGAGACTAAATTCTCTCATGGAGGAAAGAGAAGAAGTGAAGTTCATTTATTTTAGCCAAATTTTAGAATAAGATTTATTTTCATTTTTAATTATATTTCTTGGCCTATTGTTGGACTTGTAATGGGATGCTACATTTTTTATTATTATTTTTAAGTCTTTTAATTATTAGATTAGTTATTGGGCCTTGGGCCTAGTTTAGGATTATTAGTAGGAGTTATAAATAGACTCCTTAAACACTTTGTGGATAGTTTTTATGAAATTTCATATTAGACGTAATTAAGAGAGTGTCTCTCTTGGTTCTTGTGTGAACCCTTAGCTTCTTATCAAAGAATTTTATTCTTTGTGACAAATCATCCTCAACTTATCAATCTTCCAAGATTGTGGAATTGTTCTTTCCCTCTTTTTCTCTAATTCTGCTTTATCCTTTTATTTTCTCCAATTTCATATAGTTCCAAATTGGTTTTCCAGTTTGCTGATGCTAAAAATTGGATCCACAAATCAGGGTTCCATCAATAAAAGTGGAGTATAAAATCAGATAAATATAAAACAACATGTTTATGGATTACCTACTTCGGAATTACGTATTCATATTTTTAAAATATGGAAATAAGCATTTTGTAATGGTAGGATTTATTGTTTTTTTGCTACTTCTACTTGAATAGTCTGTAAGGACGAGAACAAGTTATGGGCTCCGGAATTGGTATTTCGTAAGGAAGAAAACATCACCATGACACGACCATGTTGCTTTGCACTGCACTCTTCGACCTTAACATTGTCGGCGTTGCACCGTTGCTCATGCCAAAGAAAATGACCTTGTTGGCAAAGCGTCAATCCCTACACTCCGCTCTCACTTTCTATTTGCAACAAGTTCGTGATTTCTTGGTCTAAACCCCTTATTCCATGATTTTTCATTTTATTTTAATTTAATTTATGGTGCATGGGAATTTTTTTGTTGTGTGGTCCAAATTTGCTCTTTTTGTTGTGTGGGACTTTTTGGAAAATGAGAAAGGGGGTGGCAGAAGAGAAGGAGAATGAGGGAAGGGGTATGGTACACGGCGTGCAAAAGAAGAATAGAAAGAGGTGCTAGGGTTTTGAATCGAGGTGGCACAAGTGCAACAAGGTCGTGGCAACGGTGAGGCTGTTTGAGCTAGGGCATGCAATAGGGTGCTTAGGTGGCACATGAATTTCCAATGAAGAGAAGGTGCTAGGGTTGAAGGGTATTTATGACTGTTTGAGACTTTTTGGAGGTACAAGAAACAACATAGGGGTGCAAGAAGTAAAAGCTGAAGTTAAGAATCTAGGTCTTAGATGTTGGCCCAAAACACCAACATTAATGATTATATTTAATTTAGAAAATATTATTGATACAAAGCATCTATTCCTTTGTCGATGAATCCTTTTAAAAAATTTGACTAATCGTTTTTAATGGAATCTCTTATACTTGTTTTTTCCACCCACAAGAACTCAAGCTTGAGACCTTTTTTAAGGGATTTGAATTCAGTTTCACTATTGAACAACAACTTGTTGGTAAAAATATTTCTTTTATTGATTTTATGTCAAAGTTGTTTTTTATATTTTTAGTTTTTTTACCATATAGCATTGTTCAAAGCATATTTTAGTAATTACATTATGTCTCAGGGAGAATAACTCTCATTAAGCATGACTGACATTAAGCTAGCATAAACAAAAATGGGCCAACTAATAAGACCTTTGTAGTTAAGGTGTTGCTAGGTGCACCCAGCACTATTGCTGGTGCACCCAACATATTTCAAAAATGGCAAAAATGCCCCTCGATGTTTTTCTTTTAAATGTCACCAGTATTGCTGGTGGTTTTTTGCATTTAATGCTTGCTTTTATCATTATGGTCTGGTTTCTCCTGTTGCTGATTGTTTTGCATTGTTGAGAGAGGTAGCGGTTCGGTGGAGGTGAAAGTGTTACCGGTGTTGGTTTTATTTCGCCGGAGGTACACATTTTCTGGCTTTTCTGGGTAACTGGTGTTCTAGTATATCTGATATTTTTTACATACGGATGAAGTAAATTCGTAAGTTGTATATGGATGAAGTACATTTGTAAGTACGAAGTACAACATACGAATGTAGTTCATCCATATGATTTATACGGATGTAGTTCATCTATATGCTTTATACGGATGTACTTCATCTATAAGCTTGAATTTGTACTTACGGATGTAGTACATCTATATGGTTTATACGGATGTACTTCATTCGTAAGGGCTTTTTTTGTGTTTTTCTTAAATTGGAACTTTTTTATTTATTTTAATTATTAATATGTTAAATTAGTTGTTCCCTATAGTTTGATAGTTTTATTTTAGTCCCTATAGTGTAATGTTTTTTTGTAAGTTATTAATTATTTAGTTATTAAAAATTATATTTAGTATAAGTAGTTAATTTAATTATTTAGGTTCAAATTAGTTATAAAATTTAAATTTATTGTATTACTTGGTAATATATATGTAGTTAATTTATTTTGATGATATTTATCAAATTTTGATGGTAAGGACTAAATATAAAGTATATGGAGAGACTAATATAGGATTTTGTTTAGTGATATATATGACTATCAATTTTAGTTGTGATAATATGGTGTGCACTAAAAGATTATGTAGCCTTGTGTATGATATATAAATTTTTGATTTGTTGTTAAGATGGATGAAGATCAATGGAGGTATGACAATATAATGTCTAAAGAAGTTGATATGGATTATGAAAATGAACAAGAATGTGGTGTGAATGAACCACATGTTGATTGTTCGGATGCTTTTACTACTTCTCAGGTAATAATGTTCATTATTTTGAGTGATTTGATGAAATGTATGTGTTGTAGAAAACTTAAATTGTTTGGGTTGCGTTATAGGTCTTTGGTACCCGAGATGATGTTTTGCCTTGATCGGTTGGTCATGAAAATGGATTTGTTGCAGTCATTATGAGGTCTAACACATAGATAGGTAGTAGAGAAAGAAGTTCATTTGTGTTAATTGGTTGTGAAAGGAGTGGTCAGTATAGGTGTAGGAAGAAAGAATTTGTTAGAAGAGATACTGGGAGTAGGAAATGTGGGTGTCCCTTCAAGCTTCGTGGGAAACCAATGATTGGAGGGCAAGGTTGGATGGTGAAGTTAATGTGTGGGATTCATAATCATGAATTGGCCAAGTCATTGTTGGACATCCATACATTGGGTGATTGACTAAGGATGAGAAGACAATTATTGCTGATATGACCAAGTCAATGGTGAAACCAAGAAACATCCTGCTAACGTTGAAGGAGCACAATGCCAATAGTTGTACAACAATCAAACAAATATACAATGTAAGAAGTGCATACCGTTCTTCCATTAGAGGAAGTGATACTGAAATGCAACATCTAATGAAGCTTCTCGAACGGGATCAATATATTCATTGGCATAGATTAAAGGATGAAGACATGGTACGTGATCTATTTTGGTGTCACCCTGGTGCAGCGAAGTTATGCAATGCATGTCATTTGGTGTATTTTATAACAATACCTACAAAACAAACAGGTACAAACTCTGACTACTTGACTTTGTTGGGGTGACACCAACGGGGATGACATTCTCTGCTAGGTTTGCGTATCTGGAGGGTGAACGTGTTAATAATGTTGTATGGGCTTTAGAACGGTTTCAAGGTCTATTTTTAAGACGTGATGGCCTCCCTATAGTTATTGTGACTGATAGAGACCTAGCATTGATGAATGCAGTGAAAACTGTGTTCCCCGAGTGTACAAACTTGTTGTGCAGGTTTCACATCGACAAGAATGTCAAGGCCAAATGTAAATCACTAATTGGTAAAAAAAAATGCTTGGGAGTATGTCATGGATGCCTGGGGTAGTCTGGTTGATTGTCCTTCCGAACAACAGCTCAATGAATGCCTTCAGAAGTTTGAAATGGCTTATTCACCTTGGCCAATGTTCGTTGACTATGATAACGAAACATGGATAATCCCACACAAGGAAAAATTTGTTACGACCTGGACGAATAAGGTGATGCACTTAGGTAACACAAAAACAAACAGGTATTAAAATGTTCAACTTTTTCTAGTAAGGTTTATGAATTTATGGAATTTAATTATTGTATATGTTTATTGTTTATTTTTTGTGTATTTCAAATGTAGGGTTGAATCTGCTCATTGGGCCGAGATACTACACTCTTTTAGCCAGGGCCGAGATATTGCAGCTCGTGCCTATCTTCTTCATCTTCTAGGTTGCACTCTTTTTGCTAACAAGAGTGCAACCCATGTTCATGTTGTCTTCTTAGATGCTCTGTGTGACCTCAGATGTACATGATTTGCAAATGTCTATCACAAATTCCATCACTAAACCACACAAATTCATCACAATATTAACTTGTTCAAACAAAACAAAATTGAAGGTGGAATTAGTTCTTCATTGGAAGGCACTAAAGAATATGACAAGTTGAAGTTGAAGGTGGAAATTCTGATAGCTTCTAGAGTTCTTCAATGGAAGGCACTAAAGAATATGAGAAGTTGTCAGTGTTAGAATCAGTGCGGGGTTCAACTTGTCAGCGTTGTCTTCTTTCTATGTTCTGTTTGTGAATGTTTTGGAGTTGGGGTTTGAAGGGGGTGCTTTGATTTGGGGTAAGGCTAATGGGGATGCTGACGTAAATTTGTCTCTTCTTGTTGTCACTGCTGCACAGGGTTTGCCTTGGTTTGTGTTGAGCTTGTTGGTCTTGTATTGCAAGTTCAAGGTGTCAGAGAGGTTCCCATTTTTGTTGAGAGCTTGGTGGTTTTTGTCCTTTGTTATTTGCTTGTGTACTTTGTATGTTGATGCAGCAGAAGCAACTCTTAGAAGAAGGTTACATGCATATCAAAAGAAAGATGATTTTATTCCTCTTGAGAGTGTCATTACTCCTCTTGAAGGTGAGATTAACATATATAGGAATAAGGTACTAAATACTAATCATCAAATTCCACCAAGCTGAGTTGAACTCCCACTAAATTACAGCGAGTTAGTTCATCATAATCACCTATGACTTGATACATATGAAAAAAGCATAATTACAGAGTAGCGATATGAGATAAAAGTGAAATGGCAGAAACAGTAGTATCCTTTGCCTTAGGAGAAGTTTACGAAATCCTAAAGGAAAAAGCAAAGCTGCTAAGAGGCATCCACAAAGACTTTTCAGACATCAAAGATGAACTAGAAAGCATTCAAGCCTTCCTCAAAGATGCAGATAGAAGGGCTGCAGATGAAGCAAACACCAATGATGGAATAAGAACTTGGGTGAAGCAGAATGAATTCCTTTTCATTGAGGAAACTGAAATTGTAGGATTTGAATTGCCAAGAGATGAATTGTAGGATTTGAGCTAGGTGGGAAATGTCCAGCAGAGCTTCAAGGTATGTCAAACAATATTGTTAGAAAATGTGAGGGGCTAGCGTTGGCGATTGTGTCCATTGGTGGTCTATTATCAACAAAATCTAAAACTGTGTTTGAATGGCAAAAGGTGAACCAAAATCTAAACCTGGAGTTGCAGCGTAATGCCCATCTAACTAGTTTAACTAAGATTTTGTCTCTTAGTTATGATAACCTGCCTTACTATTTGAAACCATGCCTTTTGTATTTGGGTATATATCTAGAGGACTACTCCATTAATCACAAAAGTTTAACTTGACAATGGATAGCTGAAGGATTTGTTAAATGTGATGGGAGAAGAACTATAGAGCAAGTTACAAATGAGTAAAGAAAAATTTATGATCAATTATGTCCTTGCATATATAGGCAGAGATGCAACATTTGAAAGATAAGCTAGCTATATCAGAGATAACAGCAAAGGCAGAGTCAAAATTGAAGGTAACCTATTTGTCTTCCTTCCATGTAAGCATGTAAATAATGTTTTTCACAATAAATAATGCTATTTGTGTCTTTTTTCTAAGGATAAACTGAAGCTGAGGTTAACACTGAAGCTGAGGTTAAATTATACATTTTTTTAAATTAAAATAAATCTTTACGGATCAAGTTGATCCGAACGAAACATACGGATCAAGTTGATCCGTATTCTTTTTCGGATCAAGTTGATCCGTATGCTTCATGCGAACCGCAACATGCATACAGATTAAGTTGATCTATAAGTTTTGTGCGGATCAACTTGATCCGCATGAAGCATATGGATTAACTAATTCCTATTGTGGATCTACCCTAAGCTATCTCAGCTGTGGATGACCTAAATCCCTATGCGGATCAACTAAATCCCTACAAACTACACTAAACCAGCAACAATGAAACCACAAAAGCAAAAGGGACAAGACGCTTACCTCGACCTCGATGGAGCAGCGCCAACAGAAGAAGAACGCGCAAAGTCGTGGTGAAGACCACCACCACCACGTCGCCAACAATGTTGAAGAAGAACGCACAACAAGAACGGGCTCAAGAACCACGCCGTCGACAGCCAAAGAACGCACAGAAGAAGATGAAGTGCAGCCGCGGAAGGAAGAAAAAGTGTTGGGTGCACTGATATTTTTAAAAATATGTCATAGGTATTTTAGTCTTTTCCCCTTAAATGTTGGGTACAAATGTAATATATGATGAGTCAAAATTGAAAATATTTAGGTCCAAAATTTGTATTTAGTTTAAGTAAATAATTTAGTTTTAAATTTTGAATGTAGTTGTATCAGTTGCTAATATGTATGTAGTTATTATTTAGTCAATTTTTAGTTTTGCTAATATGATAATTTGTATGTAGTTGTAAATTTTGAATGTACTTGTGTATGATTCATAATTTATTAATATGTCGTTAAGATGGACGAAGATCAATGGACGTATGACAATACGATGCCTCAAGAAGTTGATATGGATTATGAAAATGAAGAAGAATGTGGTGTGAATCAACCACATGTTGATTGTTGGGATGCTTTTAATAGTTCTCAGGTAATCATGTTCATGAGTTTGAGTCATTTGGTTGAATGTATGTTTTATAAAAATTAATATGTCAGGGTTGTGTTGTAGGTCTTTGGTACCCGAGATGATGTTTTGTAGTGGGCTCGAATAGTTGCCCATGAAAACAGATTTGTTGCAGTCATTATGAGGTCTGACACACATACTGGTATTAGAGGAAGAAGTTCATTTGTGTTAATTGGGTGTGAAAGGAGCGGTCAGTACAAGTGTAGGAATAAAGAATTTGTTAGAAGAGACACTGGGAGTAGGAAATGTGGTTGTCCCTTCAAGCTTCATGGGAAACCAAAGCATGGAGGGGAAGGTTGGATGGTGAAGTTGATCTGTGGGATTCACAATCATGAATTGGCCAAGTCCTTAGTTGGGCATCCATATGCTGGGCGATTGACCAAGGATGAGAAGAAAATTATTGCTGATATGACAAATTCGATGGTGAAACCAAAAAACATCCTGCTAATGTTGAAAGAGCACAATGCCAACAGTTGCACCACAATCAAACAAATTTACAATGCAAGAAGTGCATATCATTCTTCCATTAGAGGAGCTAATACTGAAATGCAACATCTAATGAAGCATGACAAACGTGATCAATACATTCATTGGCATAGATTGAAGGATGAAGTGGTGGTGCGAGATCTGTTTTGGTGTCACCCAGATGAAGTAAAGTTATGCAATGCATGTCATCTGGTGTTTTTTATACACAGTACCTACAAAACAAACAGGTACAGACTCCCACTACTTGACTTTGTTGGGGTGACACCAACGGGGATGACATTCTTTGCTGGGTTTGCATATCTGGAGGGTGAACGTGTTAATAATATTGTATGGGCTTTGGAACGGTTTCGAGGTCTATTTTTAAGAAACGATCGCCTCCCTGTTGTTATTGTCATTGATAGAGACCTATCACTGATGAATGCAGTGAAAACTGTGTTTCCAAAGTGTACAAACTTGTTGTGTAGGTTTCACATCGACAAGAATGTCAAGGCCAAGTGCAAATCTTTAATCGGTCAAAAAAATGCCTGGGAGTATGTGATGGATAATTGAGGTACTTTGGTTGATTGTCCATCCAAATAGCAGTTCACTGAGTGCCTTCAGAAGTTTCAAATTGCTTGTTCACCTTGGCCAATGTTCGCTGACTATGTTAAGGAAACATGGATTATCCCACACAAGGAAAAATTTATTACAGCCTGGACGAATAAGGTCATGAACCTAGGCAACACAGCAACAAACAGGTATTAAAATGTTATTTTTTTTCTAGTAAGGGTTATTAATAAATGGTATTTAATTGTTGTATATTTTTACTGTTTGTTGTGTATTTTAAATGTAGGGTTGAATATGCTCATTGGGCTCTAAAAAGAGTATTACAAAATAGCCTTGGAGACCTGTGTAGTGTTTAGGATGCCATGAACAACATGATCACGCTGCAACACATTGAAATTAAAGCATCCTTCGAAACAAGTACACATGTGGTTGGACATGTATTTAAAAAAACCTTATACAATAGGATTCTTGGAATGGATTCAAGGAATGCTTTAAATGAGATTGCTATTGAGGTTGAGCATCTACGTTATCTTGGCAACAATCCCTCTTCTTGTGGTTGTATGATGAGAACCACGCACGGTCTTCCTTGTGCATGTGAGCTATCTAGGTATACTGCTGGCAGCATCCTAGTGGATTCAATCCATATGTTCTGGAGGAGACTTAGTTTTTCTGACCAAGGGTTATGTGAGGCCAAAGTCAGCATCAAGGAAGAGATGGAGACCATATCTAAAAGATTTAAGGAACTTAATGTGTGTTGCAAAGTAACTCTCAGGAGTAAACTTCGAGATATTGCATACCATAATTAAAACTCTATGTGCCCTCCTCCATCAAAGGTCAACACTAAAGGTGCACCGAAGAAATCGATGAAAAGAAGCCAAAGAACCAAAAAGCGTGATCCATCTTGTTGGGAGTATGTTGATGCTTTTCATTCTGTTCAAAGCAGCAACTCTTCAATGAAATGTAGCGCATCATCTTCTGAACAGCCAAAGCCAACAAGGATCATCCCGATGTTGGATCAATTTGTGCCATTTATACAGGGTTTCATTCACGACGTTGTGGATGTGAAAGCGGATGGTAACTGTGGATATCGGTCCATTGCCGCTTTATTAGGTATGGGCGAAGATTCTTGGTTATTGGTGCGCAACGAATTGATTAAAGAACTTGGCAGATGGTCGCATGACTACATCTACCTCTTCGGTTGCATAGAGAGATTTGAAGAATTAAGGTTGTCCCTACTTGTTGATGGGTTTTCCAAGGTATGTTGTTTAGGTTATTTTTTTAAGAACAAACTTTAAATAACTTAGATGTGTATGCTTGTTTGATTCAGGTTAGTGTGGACAAGTGGATGGATATAACGGAGATGGGATATGTCATTGCATCAAGCTATAATGTAATCCTTGTATCATTGTCCCGACAACAAAGCATGACATTTTTTCCTTTTAGAAGTCAACCACCACCCGAATCTTCTGTGCACCGCATGATATGTGTCGGTCACATGTTTGGAAATCATTTTGTTCAGGTACATTGAAGATAGTTAGTCTAACTTTTAGAATTATGCAATCACTTGCCTGGTTCATTTGAGTTAACAATGTTTGTTCACGTACAACATGTTTATTTGAAAGACCATTGTCCTTTACTGCCTCTAGCGTTGTTGTGGTCTAGCAATTCTTATCCTCAGGCAAAGTAGTGGCCGATTCCATAAATTAGTATAATGCAGCAGTACAGAATGATGCAATCCTCCCTAGGAAGGGACCAGTTACTAGAGCAATGAGCAAGAGGCTCCAAAAGGATTTCATTATCTTTTTGTCTTTGTATTTAGGGCTCCATAATGTAGGTAGGGTACCCTAGAAATATAGGATTTTCCAGCCCTTGTATTTTAGGACACCTAGACTAGTTTTCGTATTAGGGGTAGTTTTGTAATTTCACATGCACTACGTGAATATTTGATGTGTGTGTTAGGAAATAAATTTAATTGAATTGGTAGAAGCCCAATCCAATTAAATTTTAGAGGGGGAGGTGAACATTTGCTTACTACACCCCATTGCCACATCATATAGTCACACTTTGTGCATGTCCTTCATGCTTTACATGTCTCATGACACCTAAGCACACTTAGTGGAGAATCTTGGAATTGATCTTGGATTAGCGGGCTGAACCATAACTGAAATTCACTAATCATAATTAGTGAAATTTTGGCTCCAAAATTTGGCTCCACAAATTCAATTTCAAATTCAAGTGAAATTTGAATTGAAATTCAATTTTCCCTCCAATTTTGTGTGACACTTAGGCTATAAATAGAGGTGATGTGTGTGCATTCCTTTCAACTTTGATCATTTGAGAATTAAACTTCAAAGTTTAGACTTCTTTAGAGGCACTAAATTTCATGCTCTTCTCTTCCTCTCCCTTTATTCATCTCCTTCTACCTTCAAGCTCTTATCCATGGCTTCCTAGGGTGGTGAGCTTCTTCTTGACTCATCTTCTCCTTGAAGTGGTGTCTCCTCTCAACTCTTCTTCTTCTCCATTCCGCTGCCATTAAAATTGAAGAAGAAAATGACTCCATTGATGAAGAAGATCCAAGGCCTACAAGCTCCAATGGAGTTACATCATGTGGTATCAAGAGCATCTTCATCTAGGTGATGTTCTTTTGCTTCCTCTATCTTTTTGTTCGGTCAATTTATTTTAATTCCTTGTTATTCATCTTATTCTCCATGTATATCCTCCATTGTCTTGTGGTTTGGTGGTGTTTAGAGTAGATTCAAAAAAATAAACCGATTAAAATTTAGATCTACACTTGTTCTTGCATTTCTATGGTTTAAATTTTATAGATCTACTCTTTAATCATGTTTTTGTGTTAATTTTAGGTTCTATCATTTTATAGATCTTCTTCTTATGTTGAACCTTTAGATCTAAATTTTCTTCCAAAATATTGATTAGAAAAAAAAAACACAAAAATCTAAGTGTAAATAACTTAATCCATGTTGTCTTAGAGTCATGTTTAGTCATAGTAATTGTCACATTATGTTCTAAATTAGTGTTGAATTTTTATTTTGTTGATTGAATTCTAGATACATTTGTTCATGTATTCTTGTCATTCTTAGCCTATCTTTTGAATTTTGAGTCTGTCATATCCTAATTTCGTCCGGGGACCATTGTTTGATGGCATGCAACCTTTGTTTGACTTCTTTGAGGTACTTGGCACCCTTTGTTGCACAATACGTGAAGTTCCGAGACATGCCGGAAATCAAAAGGAAGCATTGTTACACAATCCGTGAAATTCCGTAACATGCCGAAAATCAAAAGGAAGTATTGTTACGCAATCCGTGAGTTTCCGTAACATTCCGAAAGCTAAAAAAGGAGTAATTACATGACCCATAAGGTTCCATAACCTTACGGAAAGAAAACAAGTATCGTTACGAAATTCGTAAAGTTTCGTAACGTTACGGAAAAAGAATCACCAAAAAAGCAAAGGAGGGTGTATTTAGTAAAAAAGGGGGTGCAAATAGCAACCAGACCTACTTGGGCCTTCCAGATTGTTCCTCCAGAAGGCAGTTGCTTCTGGAGGAAGCAACTTGGGTCGCCTGGGCGAGCTGGGTGGCAAGCTCCTCCCCTATTTTCCTATAAATAGAGGGAAGAGTGAAGAAGAAAAGGGTTCTGCCTTCTTGGCATTTCGTAATCACTTAAAATTAGTGAGGAAAATTGTTTCCGTGAAGAAAATCCAAGCCGAGGCGCTTCCGTAACGTTTCCGTAATGTTTCCGTGGGTGATTTCGCGAAGATTTTTGACCGTTCTTTGTCATTCGTCGTTCGTTCTTCGTCGTTCTTCGGTCTTCAACCGGTAAGTTCCCGAAATTGAACTTTTCAATTCATTCTATGTACCCTTGGTGGTTCCCATTTGTTTCGCGTACTTTTATTTTCGTTTCATTTACTTTCCGTACCCCCTTTTGACGTGCTTCAGTCATTTACTTAAGTCATTTTCTCGCCTAATCAAAAAATAAAATAAATCTCCACCGATCATTTGATTTGTAATATCCGTTAATTTCTCTTAAAATGAAATCCGACCGTTCGATCATGCCGTAACCATGTTGGAAACCAAAAAGAGGTAAAATAATAATATAATAATCAAAAAATATCTTTTAGTAAAATAAACCAAAAAAAGCAATCGGACGTTTCTCTTTAGGATTTCTCTTTCTTGATTGAATTGACTAATAACTAAAGTGAAACTAAGGCTAAAATCAACTCGCAAAGTCAAAGCTCGTCCACAAAAAATCACTAAAAAGGATTTTAAGGTTCAATACCTCAGTTTTTCTTACCAAGTAAAAATGGATCATTTTTAAGGTCCAACGCCTTAAAAAGACCACATTCCAAGTAAAAAGAATCGCTTGATTCGCCCTTTAAAAAGAACTACGTAGGTCTGATTTCCTCTTCGATGGAGGGTACATAGGAGCAAAAGCCCCGCTTTTGTCGACCTCAAAAATAAAAAAGAAATAAAAGTTGAGATACACAATTTCACACAATTCTAATCTAAGGCTGTTGTCCTTTGGGACAAACATGAGAGGTGCTAATACCTTTCTCAAACGTAAATAAAACTCCCAAATCTAGAATATTCTTCATGATCGGTTTGCTTCGATTTTTCTGACGTGTTCCACAAATAAACGTTGGTGGAGACTCTGCGCATTTTCCTCCTTTGGAAGACGCACCCGTGAGCCTCGCCTCGCTCGCCCGCAAAAGGGTAGGTTGCGATAGTTGGCGACTCCACTGGGACTGTTTTTGTGAGTTAGGCCTATTTTAGGAAATTGTGGAATTGTGAAACTTTGTGTGTGCATTTTATTGAATTGTGCAAATATAATAAATGCTGTCTTTTCCACATTTTTACACTGCATTCTAAGCACCCACGGGTTTGAGTAAAAAAGGGGCCCTATACCCGGTTCCATGGGAATCTAAGGAGTGGAGGTGAATCTATGGTCATGCTAGGTCTCCGACTTGCTGGATAATAGTGAAACCTCGTCTAGAGCTTTCTCTCTTTATAATGTGTTGTCGCTGGTATTCCATACTGCCGCAATATTATTATCTCGAGTGATGATACCTCTAGAAAACAGCCATGTGAGATATGGATCGTTGGGAGTAGTTATTAGAGACCCCTAGATATTATCCTATAGGTCCCCAAATAGGGGCATGGAGTGAACACGCTCTGTGCCATTTGTTCCCATGCATTCTTCTGCGAATAGCACATAAATTATAGTCTTGCTGTATAGCTAGTGATATTTTGTCTCTTTAGAATAACGTGTCACTTTTTAATGCATACGTTGGGGCGCCGCAATGCCTAGAACGTAGTATTAAAAAGATGGATCTTTTTCGGTCTCGTATATGTAAATCACCACTTGTTTTTCTTTTTGTTTCATGCATGCGCATTGCATCATTCATATCGGAGCCTTGATTCACCCTTTTTTTAGGTAAATGATGGGGACAAATCAAAATGGAAAAAGATTCTATCAAGTCAAGATTATGGGCCTAGATGTCACCAGCCTTAAGGAGTTGGGGCGGTTGATGGAACCCCTCCAAAGGCAAGCCTTCCGTAAAGTGTACGGAAAGATTTTAGATTCGACCACAGCGGAGGTATTTACGGAAGCCGCTGTATCCCTCGCCCAATACTATGACCAGCCGTTGAGATGCTTCACGTTTGGGGACTTCCAAATAGTACCGACTGTTGAAGAATTTGAGGAGATCCTAGGATGCCCTCTTGGGGGAAGAAAACTGTATCTTTTCTCTGGGTTTCTTCCCTCCTTGAGCAAGATTGCAACTGTGGTCGGAGATTCGGCTAGAGAGTTGGATCGTATGAAGCAAACTCGAAACGGCGTAGTGGGCCTACCACGGAAATACTTGGAAGGCAGGGCAAGGGATATGGCGAGTCAAGAAGAGTGGGTCCCATTTGCGGATATACTAGCTTTGCTAATCTTTGGGGTTGTCCTCTTTCCGAACATGGACGGTTTGGTGGACCTAGCCGCAATTGATGCTTTCCTTGCATATCACCATAGCAAGGAGAGCCCGGTGGTAGCTATCTTGGCGGACTTATTTGATACATTTGACCGAAGGTGCAAGAAGAATAGCGCACGGATTGTCTGCTGTTTACCCGCTCTTTGTGTGTGGGTTGTTTCGCACCTATTCCAACAAGACATAAGGCACCCGTGTCCGCTTCAAAGTTATCACTCGTGCGTCGAAAAGAGAAGAGTAGATTGGGACCAATACTTGGCTGGGATAGGAGGCAGCACAATCAACTGGTTTCCTCGATGGAAGGAAGGAAAGTAGGGGGTTCTCTTCTCATGTGGGGGCTACCCAAACGTTCCGTTGATAGGGACGAGGGGTTGTATTAACTATAATCCCGCACTTGCCATAAGGGGTGAGTACCAACGGAAGAGAGCCTCGCGCCTTTCCTTGTGAGAGATTTCAGCGCGCAAAGTCTCAAGATTGTACAAAGAGTCCACAAGGCGTGGGAATGCCCGTTAAGGAAAGATAATGAACTTAGGGGCATCCGTAATGGCATCATCGGTGGTTATCATGAATGGCTAAGAGTTCATACACGAGGGTTAGATTGCCTCTCCAAGTTGAAAATTATCAACGAGGAGAACTTCGAAGCTCCGGAAGAGGATGAAGAAGTCCAAGCTCTAAAATCAGAGCTAGGAAAGGCAAGACTCGCCAAAGAAAAATTCAAGTTAGTTGCTACAGACATCCAGAAAGAGTGTGCCGAATTACAAGAGGAAAATGCGGCTACTGCAAGAGCCCTCGAACGAGAAACCAAGAAGGCTCGCAAGGAAGAGCATGGTCGAGATAAATTTCGAGGAGCTTTGTGGGGCAGCAACAATGAGCTCAAGCTCCGGAGAGAGGAAAAAGACCAGTCACGAGTACATGGCATGGTCTTAAAGAAGGAGTTAGCTGCTTGCTCAAGATCCAAGAGGAGTTTGGCCCAACACTTGGAAGCCACTGAGCAAAGCATGCTAGCTATAATAGGGCAGTACAAAGAAGTGTTAAACCAGTCTTTGACCCATGAACAAAAACTAGTAGAGGACTTCGCACAAGTGTACGCCGAGAAGGAAGCAAGAGGGAGGGTGATTGATGCATTGCATCAAGAAGCGACCATGTGGATGGATAGGTTTGCCTTGACCTTAAATGGAAATCAAGACCTCCCACGACTACTAGCCAAAGCAAAGGCCATCGCTGAAGTGTGTTCAGCCCCAGAGGAAATTCATGGGCTAATCAATTATTGTCAACAAATGATAGATTTGATGGCCCGTATAATTAGAAACCGTTAGGTTCTGTTGTAACACTTTTGTATGATCTTGGCTAGATAAAAGCTTTTGTTCCTTTTTATAAAAAGAGAAGTTCTGAAACTCATCACGTTGTCTAAAAAAGCTTTGAGGTGGATCCAAGTGCTCTGATCATTCATTAGCATATTCATGTTTTGGTGGCATGCTCACCACTGTTTGTTTCTTTAGGGAACTCACCATAAGTAAAAAAGCGCAAAGGCAACCATATAACACTCGATCCAAACGTAAGATGGATAACAAAGAGGGAGTGCAAGAACAGATGAAGGCCGACCTATCGACCTTAAAAGATCAAATGGCTTCTATCACGGAGGCCATGCTAAAGCTTCAAAAAACTATAGAAGATAATGCTATGGCGACCGCTTCCAATACAGCTAGGGAAGCGGAACCGGTGCTACAGCCCGCAATAAACTTGGGCCGAGACAGAAACACGACAGGTTTCAATCGGAGGTATAGTCCTCAAGCCTACCCTTATGGTTTGCCTTCGGACTTCACTCCCCGTACCGCTTCAGACGATTTGAGCCAAGCCCCTACCTTCGAGGGACAACTCCCTCCTCATGCCAACTATCCTCTGCAGGAAGATGATGAAGGAGATGCCCATTTAGGCCCTCTACTTCCCCTCAAGGAACCAGCCCCCCATGAGTTGCCCCAACCAAACATAGTCCGCCACGACCCGTCTCCATCCGCACCCGTTAAGGAACTCGTTCCCTTTGCAAAAGACAAAGGAAAGATTGATCTACTTGAAGAGAGTCTGAGAGCGGTAGAAGGCCTCGGCAACTATCCGTTCTTGGATTTAGCGGATCTGTGTCTGGTACCTGACATCATCATTCCCCCCAAGTTTAAAGTTCCAGATTTTGATAAATATAAAGGGACGACGTGCCCAAAAAGTCATCTTCGGATGTATTGCCGAAGGATGGGGGCATATTCTACGGACGAAAAGCTGTTAATGCACTTCTTTCAAGACAGCTTAGCCGGAGCAGCTGTGGCGTGATACACCAATCTAGAAGCTTCTCAGATCCGGTCATGGAAAGACTTGGCAACTGCCTTCATTAGGCAGTACCAATACAACACGGATATGGCTCCTGATCGGAGCCAACTTCAGAGCATGACCAAGTGGGAACATGAGTCCATTAAAGAATATGCTCAAAGGTGGAGAGACCTAGCAGTCCAAGTCGTCCCGGCTATGACTGAAAGGGAAATGATCACGATTATGGTAGATACGTTGCCTACGTTCTACTACGAGAAGCTGATAGGATATATGCCGGCTAACTTTGCAGGCCTCGTCTTCGCCGGAGAAAGAATCGAGTCCGGACTGAGAAAAGGCAAGTTTGAATATGCCTCCAACGTTGCCCCCAACAACAATAGAAGAGCCCCAGTGGTGGGCACATGGAAAAAGGAAGGAGATACCCACATGGTCACCACCGCCCCAACATGGATGAAAGCGCCCCAAAATGCTGAAAACTCATACCAACACAACCACCCGAACTTTTCAATTCGAGCCGGAAGTTCCCTCCCAACTCAAGTGGATGGGCCTCCCGCAACAGAAAAAACACCTGCCCAACTCACAGCTCCAGCCACTCCCCGGCCAGCCAATAATACAACTCCTGGCGCGAGCTATAATAATGCACGACGCCCCCCGAAAGACGAGTTCTCTCCTATTCCCATGGCATATTTCGAGTTGTGGCCCTCATTATTAGAAAATCACTTGGAGGTGGCCATACCCGGGATGGTCTTCCAACCACCATACCCCAAGTGGTACAACTCGAATGCCACATGCGCATACCATAGTGGAGCCCCCGGACACAACATTGACTCTTGCCTGCCATTCAAGTATAAGGTGCAACACCTAATAAACGCCGGCTGGCTATCATTCCAAGAGGAGGGCCCCAACATTAAAACCAATCCACTAGCCAGTCATGGAGGCCCAGCGTAAACGCTATCGAAAAGGATGGGCCGTCAGGGTCAAAGAGATTAGAAGATGTGGCTATGTCTAGATGATTCATCTACTAGTCGCTGCAAGCGGCATGCATGGTCTCTCGTTGTGGAGGCGAAAGCGACAAATGTTTGTTTCATCTCGGGGAATCACACGACATGTAAACCTGCCCTGCGGTGGAAGAGTTACTTCAACGGCTCATGGACTGGGGGCAGCTCGAAGTGTCCAAGGGAGATAGGGAAGAACCGCAGATTTGCATGCAGTCGGAAGAAAGGAAGGTTCTCCCAACCCCCAAAGCCCTAGTAATATGTTTCACTAGGAATGTGCTGACTCCAGGCCCAAGTACCCCCCGACAATGCCCAAGCCAACGCCGTTTTCCTATCAAAGCAATAAGGTCGTTCCATGGAAATATACCCCTCCCGCTTTTGGAGAAAGAGTTGTAATCGAGGTTGACCCCTCGTCAGCCAAGGTGACCAACATCACCGGCCTTAGTGGCGTAACCCGCAGTGGCCGGGTGTTCGCTCCCTCTCACTCGGCGGAATTGCCTGCCAAGGGGAAAGCACCCATGATCCAAGAACCCGCAGACACGGCCACCCCTTCAAAAGAAGTGGATCCCCCGGTGATAAAAGGAGCTGAAAAGAAGGAAGGTCTTCAAGGAAAGGCGGTGACCTTGGAAGAGGCTCATGAGTTCCTTCGTCTCATCCAACAAAGTGATTTTAAAGTAGTTGAGCCACTGAATAAAACTCCGGCAAGGATCTCTTTGTTCGAACTGCTCATAAACTCCGAGCCTCACCATGCACTATTGGTAAAGGTCCTCAACGAAGCCCACATAGCACACGACATCTCAGTCGAGGGTTTTGAAGGCATTGTTAATCATATAACTACCAATAACTATATCGCATTCGCGGAAGAAGAGATTCCCGTCGAGGGGAGAGGGCACAACAAAGCTCTACATGTGTCTGTCAGATGCATGGACCATGTTGTCGCTAAGGTGCTTATCGACAATGGTTCAAGTTTAAATGTGATGCCAAAGACCACCTTGGAGAAACTTCCTTTTAATGCGTCACGTCTAAAGCCAAGTTCAATGGTAGTACGAGCCTTTGACGGTAGTCGGCGGGAGGTGATGAGGGAAATCGACATCCCCATTCAGATAGGCCTCCACACTTGCAATGTGGTTTTTCAAGTGATGGACATAAATCCCGCCTACAGCTGCCTTTTGGGGAGACCCTGGATTCACGCGTTAGGAGTGGTCCCTTCGACGCTTCACCAAAAACTGAAATTCGTGGTTGGTGGACTCTTGGTGATAGTGTCAGGCGGAGAAGATATGTTGGTATGCTGCCCCACCTCCGCACCATATGTAGAAGCAGCGGAAGAATCATTGGAAACAACTTTCCAATCCTTCGAGGTGGTGAGTTGTGCCTCTGTGGAAACGGGTCCGTTGCTACCTTGTCTCTCTAGTGCGGCCCTAATGGTGGCACGGGTAATACTCAGGCACGGTTATGAGCCCGGGATGGGTCTGGGCAAGGAGAGCCTCGGGAATGTCGATGTGGTCGACATTAGGGGGAACCCGTACAAATATGGGTTGGGGTATGAACCCGGGAAACCGGGAAGAAGGAATGCGTTGTCAAGACTCTGGGCAGATAGGAAATGGCCCGGCCATGTTAGCCAGTGTTTCACAAGTGTCGGGATAATGTTCGAGGAAGAGGTGGCGACAATAGAAGAGGAGTCTCCACAAGATCCGCCGAGTTTCGTACGACCGTGCCATCCCAATTCCTAAGTGGGGAACTGGCGCGTGATGAGCCAGTCGGAAGTCTATACTGCTAATTCAATGTAATTAGAGGCTATAGATTCCTTTCTCTTTTGTTTTGTGAAATCTACCTTATTAAATAAAGAGATCTTTTTTCATCTAATCTTGCGATTCCACCTTTTCTCATATCATTTTGCATGTTTTTGGTTTTTGTCATGAATGGTATAGATGTGAGGGTCGATTCTTTGAGGATCCTACCAACGAGGGTTTGATAATCGATTTTGACCGAGAAGTAAGTCAAATAATAAACGAAGAAGAGGAAGAGGACGTCCTTTCACCAGAGTTGGAGAGGTTGATCGCTTAGGAAGAACGCGAAATGAAGCCTCACCAAGAGGAAACCGAATTGATAAACTTAGAGACCGGAGAGGGAAAGAAAGAAGTGAAAGTAGGAACCGGTATGACCGCACCTATCCGCCAAGGTTTGATAACCTTTCTTGAAGAATATCAAGACATCTTCGCATGGTCGTACCAAGACATGCCAGGTCTGGACCTCGACAATGTGCAGCATAAGTTGCCATTGAATCTTGAGTCTTCCCCGATTAAGCAAAAACTACGAAGGATGAGACCCGAAATGTCTTTGATAATTAAAGAAAAAGTAAGAAAGCAGTTCGATGCGGGTTTCTTGGCTGTAGCTCGATACCCGGAATGGGTAGCCAACATTGTCCCGGTCCCAAAAAAGGACGGCAAAGTGCGAATGTGCGTAGACTATCGGGACTTAAATCGAGCCAGTCCTAAAGACAATTTTCCCTTGCCACACATTGATATACTGGTAGATAATACAACCAAGTTTGCCCTTTTCTCTTTTATGGATGGTTTCTCAGGGTATAATCAGATAAAGATGGCACTCGAATATGTGGAGAAGACTACTTTTGTCACCCTATGGGGAACGTTCTGCTACAAAGTGATGGCCTTCGGGCTAAAAAATGCCGGGGCAACCTATCAACGTGCCATGGTAGCTTTGTTCCACGACATGATGCACAAAGAGATAGAAGTCTATGTAGATGACATGATTGCCAAATCTCGGACCAAGGACGAATACCTCGTCAATCTGCGTAAGCTGTTTGGAAGGCTGTGGAAATACCAACTGAAACTAAACCCCGCCAAGTGCACCTTCGGGGTGAAATCGGGGAAGTTGTTGGGATTTATCGTGAGCCAGAAAGGGATAGAGATAGATCCCGAGAAAGTGAAGGCCATTCTTGAAATGCCAGAGCCACGCACGGAGAAACAGGTTTGAGGTTTCCTGGGCAGGTTGAACTACATCGCGAGATTTATCTCGCAACTCACCCCTACCTGCAAGTCCATCTTCAAACTATTGCGTAAGAACCAGGCGGTCCTGTGGAACAGTGACTGCCAAGAGGCCTTCGAAAAAATCAAACAGAGCCTCGCGAATCCCCCGGTGCTCACCTGTAACCGGAAGACTTGTTTTCCTGTACATGACTGTGTTAGACGAGTCTATGGGGTGCGTGTTGGGTCAGCACAATGACTCTGGGAAAAAGGAACAAGCCATTTACTATTTAAGCAAGAAGTTTACCGCTTGTGAGATGAATTACTCAATGTTGGAAAGGACGTGTTGTGCCTTGGTATGGGCGTCACATCGTCTTAGGCCGTACATGCTCAGTCACACGTGGCTTATTTCCAAAATGGATCCCGTGAAATACATTTTTGAGAAGCCGACCCTCACGGACGAATCGCTAGGTGGCAGGTTCTACTATCTGAATTCGATATTGTGTACGTCACCCAAAAGGCGATAAAGGGAAGCGCTTTGGCAGATTATTTAGCCCAACAACCCCTCCAAGATTATCGGCCGATGCACCCTGAGTTACCAAATGAAGACATCATGGCCCTATTCGAAGAGAAGTGGACGCACGAGGATATAGACATCATGGCCCTATTCGAAGAGAAGTGGGCGAGCTGAGCTCGCCTGGGCGAGCACCCCTGCACCTGCAAATATAAAAAATGAGGGAGGGGGAGTCTTCTGCACCCCTAAAACTTCTCCCCCTCATTCAAAAGAAAGCTCATGGGATTCACAAGTTTGCAGCCCTAGGGTCACCATTTTTCGCGTTTTTGATTCTGTTTTGCGCTATTTTTCATCTCCAACAAGTAAGTACCTCATTCTTGGGCTCTCTAGCTTTCCATTGATGTATTTTGGTGCTCTAAATTGCATGTATTTGCTCAAAAATATGAGGGATTTATCCTGAAATTGTTGCTTGTTTTTGTTGAATTAAGGGGTTGTAAGGGATGGCCTTAGGCCTATGTTGCATTTTGGAGTAATGGGGCATGCCACATTGCCCCCATTCTCTTGCTATTCATTCCAAAACATGCGCCCACCAAGTGCTCGGTGAAATGCCTCAATGACATATGGGCATGGTTTTGTAAGCTTGGGATTGTGGGACTGTTTTATATGTATAGGGACAGCATGAAGGATTTAAAATGAGTGCCCAAATGCGATTCTAGGCCTAGGAACCCAAGCTTTTAATTTCAATGCAAGGAAGCATGACTTACGCCAAGGAATCTAAGTTTTGGTTTTGAATGTAAAAAGGTGTGAATATTTGGACATGTTTGAGAGGTTTTTATTAGAATTTGAATTTGGCTGCCACATGAGGAATACCTTGCACCTAGGTAGCATGGAAAATACCCTTCAACGATATGTATATATGTGAATATATATAGCATGGAAATGCCTTGCAAAGTGTGTGAATATATGGCATAAAAATACCTTGCAAAGTGTGAATGTATAGCAAATAATGCATTTCAAAATCTGTATATGTAGGATAGGTAGCGTAAAAATGCCTTTCAAAAAATGTATATTTGTGGATAGGTAGCATAAGGAGCCTTTCAAAACATGTACCCATGTCAAAAATGGCACGAGAATGCTTCCCAAATGAATATATGATGTGGAATTGCCTTTCAAGTGTAGATAGATGACGTGAAGGCAAGTGTGTGCATGACATAAGTTTGGCTCTCCAATGTGCATATATAAACAAATGTGAAACAACAAAAATGTATATGTTTATAGAATACTCCGAATGTGCGTAGGTAGTTTGAGGTAGCAGAATACTTAGGATATGAACATGTGTAATTTTGACACAATACCTTGAGCATGCGTATGTGTATTCTTTTCAAAAAAAAATATATATGTGTGGTAACTAGAATGTTTTGAATATCCATGTATGTTGATATAAATAGTAGGATATTTTACGCGTATGCACGTTCATAAATGTTTTACATTAAGGAAATATGTGCACAAGTTTGTTCTAAATCGAAAAGATTAGCATGCCGTTTTTGCTTTAAAATAAGCGTTTTCTTGTAAACTAACTTTCCAAATGTTTGTCCTCGCAGGAAATGGCTCCAAGAAAGCTTTCCACAAAGAGATCTAGGAGGGACGCCGCGGCTGAGGGGACTAGTGCCGCTCCCGAGTTTGACAACCATCGTTTCAGGAGCGCTGAGCACCAGCAGTGTTTCGAGGCCATCAAAGGATGATCATTCCACCGAGAGAGACGCGTCCAGCTTAGGGACGATGAGTACGCAGATTTTCATGAAGAGATAGCTCGCTGGCGTTGGACGTCGCTGGTCACTCCCATGGCTAAGTTTGACCCGGATATAGTTCTAGAGTTTTACGCTAATGCTTGGCCCACGGAGGAGGGCGTGCGGGACATGCGGTCATGGGTAAGGGGCCAGTGGATTCATTTTGATGCAGACTCCCTCAGCCAGTTCCTGGGTGACCCGCTAGTGTTAGAGGAGGGCCAGGAGTGCGAGTTTAGTCAGAGAAGGAACCGGGCCGATGGATTTGACGAGGAGGCCATTGCCCAGCTGTTATGCATACCGGGTCAGGATTTTGCCCGGACCACTGTCGGGAGATGGGTGCGGATCATGCGCACCAGCATGACCACCTTGACCCAGATGTGGATGACGTTGCCCGGACAGCTGGTGTATGCCATCCTGACATGGATGAGCGTCCATGTGGCTCAGTTGATCGCTGACGCCATTTATTTATTTGCAGGTATGCCACCTACCAGGCACCCTCTAGATCCAGATAAGTCTAACAAGGCCCTGGGGTTTCCAGCGTTGATCACGGGTCTCTGCCAGTCATTCGGGGTTCCCGTCACACCTAGTAAGGTGATTTGACCGCCGATCACCCGGGCCTTCATTGAGAAGTATTGCACGCCTAGACAAGCGCAGGGTGATGCACCGCAGGCTGCGGACGCACCGCCACCACCTCATCAGGCTGATCCAGCTGGGTCATTTGGCATGGAGCGGTATTTACAGCACTTGGTTCGCCAGTAGGCGGCCAACCACAGGGGGCAGGTGCAGACCCATGAGTCTCTCTACTAGCTCAACCTCCGTCTACAGAGCCAAGGTTTCGCTCCTTTTGCGTGCCCTACTTTAGATCAGTTCAGGGCTGAGGTTGCATGGCCCGGAGATTGGCCTGAGGCCCAGGCAGGGGAGGTGCCTGCAGAGGCTCCCGGCGATGCAGATGAGGCCCACATGGATGAGGAGATGTCGGATTTACTCGGTTTCTTGGGAGGGAGTGGAGCCACATGACCAGGGGATCCCCAGATTCATATTCTCTTTTATGTTTCCTCTTTTTATCTATTACATATCATTTTATTTTTATAACTTGAGGGACTAACGTTTGTTTTGTTTTTTCGATTATCTTTTGTTTTGTGCATACATTTTGTTTGGACTGTTGCGTTAGTGCTTACTTCATTATTGTCAATAATGTTTGTTGAAATTCCGGAACCGTGTAGAGTTTTCATTTAGGAACGTCGTCCTAAAAATAAAACGAACAAAAAATCATGATAACGCCAAGAATAGATAAAAAAAGAAAGAGGCGTTGTGAACAAATGTCGTGTCTATAAAGAAAAGAAAAGAGTTTTTATATGTAAAAAAATGTATGGAAAGATTGTGTGTGTGTATAAATAAGGTGAGAAAAGAAATTCTTGAGTGTGAGCAACGAGTGTATATAAACAAATTTTTGTATAAACCACGAGTGTATGTTGAAAAAAATGAAAAAGAAATCTTTGAACAGGAATAGAGTTTGTATATAGACCGTGTTGATATAAAGAGAAAGAGTTTTAATGCGTGTGTATACAGAAAAAGTTCGTCATGTATAGGAATGTAGGTATACAAAGAAAAGCTTTCTCATAGATGGCGATGGATGTATAGTTTTTGCGAACATAAAAAATGAAACAAAAAGAAAAAAGAAAGAAAGACCTCGAAGGTCGGCATGTTATGGTCACAGGAAGCATAAATCATTCATAGAGAGCAAACATATCTTTTGGAAACAAGGGACTGACGCTAAGAGTTTATTTTCCAAAATAATCGAGATAAGAATGGATGGATTCATTGAACCGATGAAAGAACATAATTTGGAAACATTGGGGCTACTTGTGTAAATCCCCAGCCGTAGTATCACAATGCCATAAACTGGATGCTTGAGTACCCATCTAGCTGTAGCCATGACTAATTTTGCACGTTGTTTCCAAATCATCATTGTTACGCGTGCCTTGTGGAAATGATATGGAAGTTTAACCCAGAACCGACACCTTGACACACGAATTTGTTTTCCCCCAGATATCAAAATCGGGCTCGCACGATAAAAAGTCCATGTTGAGACATAACCTTAAGCTACTTTGAACCTTGGCCCATGGAAAGAATCCTCATCCTTTCCCCCGAAGAAAAGGACAATAGAATCTCCTCAAGGGAGAGCGAATAACGAATGCTAAAACCCGAATTCCCAAAGAAGGAAATGGAAAGGAAGAAATGAAAAGAAAGAAAAGAAAGGAAAAGAAGGATTCCCGATTAAAGATCAGAAGAAAGTAAAAAAGGAAAAGATCGGAGGAAAACAGAATAATTCCCGATCAATAAAGGAAAGAGAACAGAGGATCTTCTGACCAGATAAATTTTTCGGTAGGGTAAATGACTGCCAGCAAAGGAAAACCCATTTTTGAAGTAGTTCTTCCTTTAGGATTGCCATTCGAAGTCACTCTCGACTGGCGATATCCCGCCCCACATGAACAAAGAGGAAAAGACTGAAACACCCAACTTCCTCTCCAAAAACACTACCCTCGAGAAAATCCTATTGATTCGTGATCGTGTGTGGGATCTTTTGGTTCGATAGGAAATCATGTGCAAAATAAAGTCATGGTGCAGCTATGGTTTGGGATTAGGGTAAAAACACTTACCTGTGTGAGTTTTGATACACTATGAGTGATTTTATTCCCAGTTTTAGTTTGACCCGAAGTTTCCCCTGAATGTTCATTTAAAAGCTAAATGTTGACATCCTGCCCCTCATTTTCGGTTACAAGGAAAATTACTTTTGGCATGAGTATATTGTTTCTCTAAAATATGGTGCTCTCGCGAATGATTTATTTTTCCTTGCTAAAGCATGTTCGCCTTTTAGGTGGAAAAAACCGGTGGACCATTCGGTCCTGCCAACAAATCTTATTCGGAGACCCATGAATTGATTGCCTAGTGCTGTTCATGCGTCCTCCACCATCGAGTCTGGAGCCCCACGAATTGATTGCCTAGCCCAGAAAGGGCAAAGACGGACGAAATCAGTGTTTTATCTTTGCTTTCCTCTTATCTCCGTTAAAAGGTAAGTAAAGAGGGGCAACTGTCATACCCTAATTTCATCTGGGGACCATTGTTTGATGGCATGCAACCTTTGTTTGACCGCTTCGAGGTACTTGGCACCCTTTGTTTCACAATACGTGAAGTTCCGAGACATGCCAGAAATCAAAAGGAAGCATTGTTACGTAATCCGTGAAATTCCGTAACATGCCAAAAATCAAAAGGAAGTATTGTTACGCAATCCATGAGTTTCCATAACATTCCGAAAGCTAAAAAAGGAGTAATTACATGACCCATAAGGTTCCGTAACCTTACGGAAAGAAAACAAGTATCGTTACAAAATTCGTAAAGTTTCGTAACGTTACGGAAAAAGAATCACCAAAAAAGCAAAGGGGAGTGTATTTAGTAAAAAAGGGGGTGCAAATAGCAATCAGTCCCACTTGGGCCTTCCAGATTATTCCTCTAGAAGGCGGTTGCTTCTGGAGGAAGCAACCTGGCTCGCCTAGGCAAGCTGGGTGGCAAGCTCCTCCCCTATTTTCCTATAAATAGAGGGAGGAGTGAAGAAGAAAGGGGTTCAGCCTTCTTGGCATTTCGTAATCACTTAAAATTAGTGAGGAAAATTGTTTCCGTGAAGAAAATCCAAGCCGAGGCGCTTCCGTAACGTTTCCGTAATGTTTCCGTGGGTGATTTCACGAAGATTTTCAACCGTTCTTCGTCGTTCTTCGGTCTTCAACCGGTAAGTTCCCGAAATTGAACTTTTCAATTCATTCTATGTACCTTTGGTGGTCCCCATTTGTTTCGCGTACTTTTATTTTCATTTCATTTACTTTTCGTACCCCCTTTTGACGTGCTTCAGTCATTTACTTAAGTCATTTTCTCGCCTAATCAAAAAATAAAATAAATCTCCACCGATCATTTGATTTGTAATATCCGTTAATTTCTGTTAAAATGAAATCCGACCGTTCGGTCATGCCGTAACCACGTTGGAAACTAAAAAGAGGTAAAATAATAATATAATAATAAAAAATATCTTTTAGTAAAATAAACCAAAAAAAGCAATCGGACGTTTCTCTTTGGGATTTCTCTTTCTTGATGGAATTGACTAATAACTAAAGTGAAACTAAGGCTAAAATCAACTCACAGAGTCAAAACTCGTCCACAAAAAATCACTAAAAAGGATTTTAAGGTTCAATACCTCAGTTTTTCTTACCAAGTAAAAATGGATCATTTTTAAGGTCCAACGCCTTAAAAAGACCACATTCCAAGTAAAAAGAATCGCTTGATTCGCCCTTTAAAAAGAACTAGGTAGGTCTGATTTCCTCTTCGATGGAGGATACGTAAGAGCAAAAGCCCCGCTTTTGTCGACCCCAAAAATAAAAAAGAAATAAAAGTTTAGATACACAATTTCACATAATTCTAATCTAAGGCTGTTGTCCTTTGGGACAAACGTGAGAGGTGCTAATACCTTCCTCAAATGTAAATACAACTCCCGAATCTGGAATATTCTTCATGACCGGTTTCTTTCAGTTTTTCTGACGTTTTCCACAAATAAACGTTGGTGGCGACTCTGCGCATTTTCCTCCTTTGGAAGACGCACCCATGAGCCTCGCCTCGCTCGCCCGCAAAAGGGTAGGTTACGACAGAATCTAATTCATGCATGTTATTTAGTTCATAACATGTTCTAAATCAATTCCTAGAAGTAATCTTGTTGTTTAACTTTTTTTTTTGTTTTCTAAGTTTCCTACATGATGCCTATGATGAAGTTGAGTTGTGGTGCTGACTTGTGGCTGGATTTGTGAATCAAAATAACTCTTAAGCTCTCTTGAATTGTGTTACTCAAGATAATTGAGCATAAGCAAACAAAAATTGTAACTATCCAAGCCTTAAGCAAGGGGAAAACCACCTTAAGAGCTATTGGACTAAGAAGCACTCCAAATTGAGTGAATCACCAAAGAGAGAACAACCACCAAAATTGAGAACCTTGTTGTAATTTTGTAATTGACAATTTACTTACTTTCATTGCTTTCAAATTTTGTAACAAAAAGGCCTTTCATTGGAAGTAAGTTGGGAGCCTCCAATAGGTCACCCTACTTCCATTTGTGTGTAATAGTTTTAGGCAATTTTCCCATAGGATTGAAAAAGGTAAAAAAAGAGTGGAAGAAATAAGTCAAGATGAAAGAGAGAAAATAAGAGAGGAAGAAAGAAGAAAAATAATGAAAGAAATGAAAAGAGAAAAACATGCCTCCTATAGTAGTCATGACTCTTGCAAGAGTTTAAGTGAAGAACTTAGCGACTATTATAGAGGGCGTCATAGTTCACATACTAAACATCACTCCCAACGAAGGGAAAAGGATAGAAGGCCTCAAGAGGTTAACATTAGCCTCCCATATTTCCATGGAAAAGATAATGTTGAGGCCTACTTAGATTGGGAAATGAAGGTTGAACAACTCTTTGCATGCCATCATATTAGCAAAGAGAGAAAAATTCCATTGGATACCCTTAGCTTTCAAGGGTATGCCCTTTATTGGTTAACTTCCCTTGTTAGGGAACGAAAGATTCATGGGGATCCTCTAGTAGAATATTGGAATGATCTTAAGAGTGCCCTTAGGAAGAGGCACATTCCCTCCTACTATGAAAAAGAGCTTATGGACAAGCTCCAAAGGCTTAGACAAGGGAGTATGAGTGTTGAATAATATAGACAACAAATGGAACTACTCTTTTTAAGAGCTAGACTTAGGGAGGAGGAAAGAACAAGCATAGCTAGGTTCTTTAGTGGGCTTAATATGGAAGTGAGGGACAAGGTTGAACTCCTTCCATATAGGGACCTAGATGAGCTAGTCCAACTTTGTATAAGAGTGAAGCAACAACTTAAAAGAAAGCCTTCTTCAAAATCTTATGGCTCTCATTCTTATCCAAGGAAGGACCAAGCCCATGGAATTTTAGGGCTTGCACCTTTAAAACCCAAGGAAGATAAGGGTAAGACCATAGAGAAATACACCCCTAAGACTAGTTACAAAGAAAGGACTAGCAACATTAAATGCTTCAAATGTCTTGGGAGAGGTCACATTGCCTCTCAATGCCCCACAAACAAAACCATGATCACAAGGGGTCAAGACATTTATAGTAGTCAAGAGGAGACTACTTCTTGCCCTTCCTCTAGTGGAAGTGAAGATGAAGTAAGGGGTGAAGAGTCTAGTGAGGAAGTCTAACCCTATGAAGAAGGTGACCTCTTAATGCTTAGAAGGCTCCCTGGAGGTCAATCTTGTGATCTATCTCAATCCCAAAGAGATAACATCTTTCATTCAAGATGAAAAATTTTGGATAAAACTTGTTCTCTCATTGTGGATAGTGGATCTTGTTGCAATTGTTGTAGCATAAGATTAGTTTTCAAATTTAACCTCACTATCATTCCCCACCCAAAACCTTATAAATTCAATGGCTCAAAGAGCAAGGGGAAATGATAGTTAACCAATAAGTGAAGGTATCTTTCTCCATTGGGACATATAAGGATGAAGTTAATTGTGATATAGTTCCCATGGAGGCAGGACATATTCTTTTAGGAAGGCCGTGACAATTTATTAGGAACATCATTTACAATGGCCTAACTAATAAGATTACCCTCACACATCTTGGCACTAAATTTGTGTTGCATCCTCAAACTCCTTCACAGGTGGCCAAAGATCAACTAACTATGAAAGATTAGAGGGATGAGGAAGAAAAACTAGAAAAACAAAAGAAAAAGAAGGATAGTAAGGCCTTGTCTTCAAAGGCCAAGGGGAAGGAAAAAGAGGAAAAGGATTCCTCCAAGAAGATTGTTAAGAAGGAAAATCATTTTGCAACAAAAGGTGATATTAAAAGAGCACTCCTTCTTAAAGAATCTTTCTACCTTCTCCTATCAAGGGAAACATCCTTTAGCACTGCCATAATTCCTACATTTGAGACCTTACCCTCAAAGGTCCAAAAACTCTTACATGAATTTGGTGATATATTTCCCAAAGAGATACCCCCTGGGTTACCTCCTTTAAGGGAAATAGAACACCAAATAGATTTAGTCCCAGGAGCAAGCCTTCCTAATAGGCCAGCCTATAGGACAAACCCTCATGAGACTAAGGAGATAGAGTCTCAAGTTAAAGAATTGTTGGAGAATGATTGGGTCCAAGAGAGCCTAAGCCCATGTGTTGTGCCAATGTTGTTGGGGCCCAAAAAGGATGGTACGTGGAGAATGTGTACAGATTACAGGGCCATCAACAACATCACTGTAAAGTATAGGCACCCTATTCCCAGACTTGATGATTTGCTTGATGAGTTGCATGGTGCCAATATCTTTTAAAAAAATGATCTTAAAAGTGGTTATCACCAAATCAAGATGAAAAAGGGTGATGAGTGGAAAACCGCTTTCAAGACCAAGTTTGGTTTGTATGAATGGCTAATGATGCCTTTTGGGCTCACTAATGCACCAACCACCTCTATAAGGCTTATGCATCATGTCTTAAGGGATTTCATAGGTAGATTTGCAGTTGTTTATTTTGATGATATTTTAGTGTACAGTAGGAGCCTAGATGATCAATTAGGACATCTCAGGCAAGTTCTTTCAGTCCTTAAGAAAAACACCCTCTATGAAAATATAGAGAAGAGTACCTTTTGTGTAGATAATATAGTTTTCTTAGGGTTTGTAGTTGGTAGAAATGGGGTCCAAGTGGACCTTGAGAAAATCAAGGTCATCCAAGAATGGCCCACCTCAAAAAGTGTGGGAGATATTAGGAGCTTCCATGGGTTAGCAAGCTTCTATAGAATGTTCATTCCTAATATCTCTACAATTGCATCACCTCTCAATGAGCTGCTGAAGAAGAATGTGGCATTTACCTGGGGTGGAAAACAAGAGCAAGCCTTTGCTTTTATCAAAGAAAAGCTTACAAGGACACTTGTTCTAGCTCTTCCTGACTTTTCTAAAACTTTTGAGCTAGAATGTGATGCCTCTGGAGTGGGAGTTGGAGCTGTATTGTTACAAGGTGGGCACCCAATTGCTTATTTTAGAGGAAAACTTCATAGTGCCACCCTCAACTACCCCACCTATGATAAAGAGCTTTATGCCTTAATAATAACCCAAAGAGGTGTAGACTCTATCTTTGTGGTGGTGAATAGGTTTAGCAAGATGGGACACTTTATACCATGCCACAAGGTGGATGATGCTTCCCACATCTCAAAACTCTTTTTCAGGGAAGTTGTGAGACTCCATGGTTTGCCTAGGACCATTGTGTCAGATAGAGATGCTAAGTTCCTTAGCCACTTCTGGAAAACCTTATGGGCTAAGCTAGGAACGAAACTTCTTTTCTTTACCACTTATCATCCACAAACTGATGGGCAAACAAAGGTTGTGAATAGGTCTTTATCCACCCTTTTAAGGGCTCTTCTTAAAGGCAACCATAAGTCTTGGGATGAGTATCTTCCTCATGTAGAATTTGCCTACAATAGGGGGGGTTCATAGAACCACCAAGCAGTCCCCTTTTGAGGTTGTCTATGGGTTCAATCCCCTAACACCCTTAGACCTCATTCCCCTCCCATTTGACACTTCTTTTGTACATGAAGAATGGGAATCTAGGTCAGAGTTTGTAAAGAAGTTGCATGAGAGGGTTAAGAACAAAATAGAGAACCAAACAAAGGTGTATTCAACTAAAGGCAATAGAGGAAGAAAGGAACTAGTTCTTAATGAGGGGGACTTGGTTTGGCTCTATCTTAGGAGGGATAGATTCCCTACTAAAAGGAAATCCAAGCTTAGCCCTAGAGGGGATGGACCTTTTCATGTCTTAGAGAGGATCAATAACAATGCCTATAGGTTGGACCTCCCATAAGAGTATGGAGTTTGCACCACTTTTAATATTTCTGATTTAATTCCTTTTGCAGGTGGAGCTGATATTGAGGAGGAGGAACTGACAGATTTGAGGGCACCCTAGAAATATTTTTTTTTCATTATTTTTTTGTCTTTGTATTTAGAGCTCCATAATGTAGGTAGGGTACCCTAGAAATATAGGACTTTTTAGCCCTTGTATTTTAGGGCACTTAAACTAGTTTTCATATTAGGGGTAGTTTTGTAATTTCACATGAACTAAGTGAATATTTGATGTGTGTGTTGGGAAATAAATTTAATTGAATTGGTAGAAGCCCAATCCAATTAAATTTTAGAGGGGGAGGTGAGCATTTGCTTACTACACCCCATTGCCACATCATATAGTCACACTTTGTGCATATCCTTCATGCTTTACATGCCTCATGATACCTAAGCACACTTAGTGGAGAATCTTGGAATTGATCTTAGATTAGTGGGTTGAACCATAACTGAAATTTACTAATCATAATTAGTGAAATTTTGGCTCCACAAATTCAATTTCAAATTCAACTGAAATTTGAATTGAAATTCAAATTTCCCTCCAATTTTGTGTGACACTTAAGCTATAAATAGAGGTCATGTGTGTGCATTTTTTTCAACTTTGACCATTTGAGAATTAAACTTCAAATTTCAGACTTCTTTAGAGGCACTAAATTTCGTGCTCTTGTCTTCCTCTCCCTTCATTCATCTCCTTCTACCTTCAAGCTCTTATCCATGACTTCCTATGGTGGTGAGCTTCTTCTAAGCTCATCTTCTACTTGAAGTGGCGTTTCCACTCATCTTTCTCCTTCTCCATTCCGCTGCAATCAGACCTCAAGAAGCAAAGGAATCCATTGATGAAGAAGATCTAAGGCCTACAAGCTCCACATGGAGCTACATCACAGAAGCTTCATGACCTTGGAAATAGACTATGTCAACCTAAATGAAGACTGAACATACATTGTTTATCTAATTTTATTCATTATGCGATATAATTTGTTGTAAGACGTTAATCATTAATTATTAAGCATGTGTGATACATTGTTGTCATAATTGACAACACATAATGAAATGCTTGCGTATTAAAGTTTGAGCGTGACATGACATTGACTGACTTGACAAGACATTCTGATGCATGATACAACTTGACACCATATTGGTTTAGTTGGAAACATAAACACGAAAGATGTTCATGCGTCTCTATTTCTTTTTTAAGAAAAGTGAACCAATCTGTCGGTGAAAACCATCTATATATATGAGACACGACAACACGCTAAAAAATCACACATGAACTTGCTTTCACATTCTCTCCCAATTGTTACACAAAGTATGACATTTTTAGTAGACACTAGCAGTCAGATGATTATCAACTCAAGGTTGGGTTTCATTTTTCCAAATGGATCAATTATTGACAGTGATAGTGGGCTTTACTTCCAAACTTCCACTCCAGTGCCCATTCGACTACCAAACAGTTGTGATTTTGCAACGCTAAAAACCAGAATACACAATACCCTTCAGCTAACTGACAAACAATTTTTGGATGAAATTCAGTACCGGCAGCCATTCACAGATAGAGGTAACCAAATTTGCTTTCAATGTATGCAATTGATAAATGTTAATGCGTAATGATCAATTTTTGTGTGTTGGTCCGATTGAGTTATTATGCACCGTTGGTAGAACACCAGATGAAATAATAAACTTACTTGAATGCACTATGACCCTTACTCATGATGCGCTTCTGTATTAGAATGGGAGGTGGAACATGCCACACCAAAACAACTTTGTAGGTTACGCGTTCATAGGAAAAAATCCAAAAAATTTTGAAATTCCTTTAGGATGTATCATCAATGAACTGAAGGATTTGATAAAGCAAGTTGCACCTGAAGGGATTCCCCTTCATGGAATTCATGAATCACAAAGGGTAAGGCGATTATTTTTTCGACAACCAAGTCATTTTGAGTATTCAGATAAAGTTATCAATTTTGAAATCATTGAGCTGAAAACTAACGATGACATGCTAAAGGTCTTAGTACAGTCTAACCATTGGAAACAATTTAGGCCAATAGAAATTTTAGCTATTTTTACTAAACAAGTTATGGAAATGGAAGATGGCATGGCTACGTCGCTACAGGATTGAATGCAAGTTTTATTTTCGAGTTTTTCATGCAAATTTTATTTCTTTAAAGCATGTTGAAGTGAATGTAATGTTTGAATTTGAGAAAAAAATTATGTTTGGCTTTTTTTTATGATTATTGTAGTTTCTAGCATAGTTGCATGAAACTAACCCAAGTCAGATCAACATAATATACCTGCTTAAAGCCTTAAGATTTTAACAATTCTCCCAGTCCAAACTGTTAAAAGACCATATAATGTTGCAGCACACATGTATTTTTATGATACCAAGGTTAGACAAGTGGCAGTGACCACAAAAACATTTAAATGTTCAAAAGCCGCTAGAAGAGGTTTACCATAATTAAGTTCAACAAAAATAAAAATATAAAAAACAAATGACATGCTAGTCATCATTAAGAAGAAAACAACAACAAGGAATGTGACATCGGAGTAAAATAACCGGAGAGCTTATGCCATTATCTTAAGCTCTCTTAAATTGTGTTATTCAAGATAATTGAGCATAATCAAACACAAATTGTAACTATCCAAGCCTTAAGCAATGTAAACACTACTCTTGATTTCTGTGACATCCTGGAAATTTCTACCGGAAATTTTTGTAAACGGTGCATTTTGAATGATTATATATATATATATATATATATATATATATAAGTATTATTCAGTGTATGTATATATGTATATACTCCTGGTAGACGTAGGTATTTTTTTGGGGGAAAGATACGCGGGTTAGGCTAATTAAGGAAGAGAAATCCATAACTGGATGGTTATAGGGTAATTCTCAATTAATTAGTCTAAAAATCATCATTTTGCGTGCAACTTAAAATTTAACAAAACCAACCTCTGAACCACGCTCGGGGTTTCATTTTGAGCGTTTTGATATACATATTGCTTACTTTCGAAAACTGGCCCCGACGGGTGCAGAGAAACGCGAGGGACTGGAACCAGAGAACTGACACGCAAACCGAGGTGGGATTTTAACATTTCAAAAGGCCAGATTTTTCTCTTCTTGTGGCTGTGCAGGAGTCACATCAAGAGAAAAAGGTGGGCCCTTTTTGTTCCACTCAAAATGGGACAAGTGGCAAGTGCTTTTAAAAAATAAAATAATGGAAAAGGAAAGCTTTTTCTCATAAAAAGCTATGTTCTCTCTCCTCACTCAGAAAATTCAGAAGCTTTTTTCCTTCTCTCTCTCATTGCTATTCTCTCTTCTTCCTCCACCATTGAAGCTCCATCAAAGCTCCAACCTTTGCACACCTTTTCTGCTCCAAATCGCGAAAGGAAGCCATTTTCGGAGTCGTGAAGTGCACCTCTCCATTGTGGGACTTCACATTTCAGGTTTGGTTAGACTTCTTCTCAGATAAATTTTCGTGGGTATTGGGTTTTGGGAGATATGATGGGTAGTTTTACTAGGTTTATGCCTTATGATAGTTATTTGTGAAGAAATTTGACGAAAGCATGCTAAATTTGTCATGTTTGGTATGAGTCAAGCTTACCCATTCTATTTTAGGGTTTTTATGATGATGCTTGTGATGCTTGTGTGCTGAAATGGCTGATGGAAAACTGATAGAGATGAAGGGTAGAGTTAACCTAGGGTTAAAAAGTGAGAATGTAGTGATATGAGTGGAAAAGTGTGGATGCTTTAAGGATTTGAAAAGCCAAATCTGGATTTAATGGTAATTGGAGGTTAGAGTGAGTTAATCCTAGTTTGAAATGTCATTTAGGACTGTGGGAAAGCTTGGGCTGTGCAAAGGAGGAAAATGAATGACCAAAGTGAAGGCAAGAGCCATTTCTAGGGTAAATTGGGAGTTGAGGAGTCAAATTTTGATTCGGTAGAGTTTTCGTCGTAAAACCAGTTTGAGCGAGTTTAGATTAATGTTATAGACTTGTGTGAGATGAGAGTTTGCTCCAAAATTTCCCCATTCTCATTTTCACTTCTCAAACCTTGAAAGTTCACTAAATTGAGGGGTTTTAGATACCTAGATTTTGAATTGCTTTGGGCTGAAGTTTGCCCTTGGTTTAGGTATGATTTATACTTGATTTAGGACTTGTAGGATCCAATTTGGGCAATTTTGGATGAGGGCAAGAGGGATTTCGAAAATCTGCACTTCTATGCAGAATTTTGCTGTTAAAGTGTGCATCAGAATTTTGTGTTTGTGCAGAAAATGCTTATGCATGGCTGGTTGTGAATAGGGTTGTACATATTGGGTTCTGGATGTTTCCTAGCAGATCCCAACGGTCAAAATGTAGACTTATGTACTAGGGACCTCCAGTAAAATTTCGAGTCGATCCAACGGTGAACGAATTGGAACGAAGAGAATGTTACTGGGGTATTTGAGTAAGAAAAGCTGTGATATTGGTCTGTGTTTTGAGCAGAGTTTTCTGCCTCTACCCTGTTTTCTTGTTTTTGATAGTGCATGATGTTTGGATGTGAATTTCTTGGATGTTGTGGAAGCTTGGAGGGATTGATGGGGACCCGGTGTTGAGAAGAACGAGGATAAGGGCTACGTGGGAGTACGTGAGCTCAGTTGAAGGTGGGCAACTGGGGATGGTGAATTTATGTGTGATTTGTGGATGTGGATAGTCGACTTGCACCATCGCCCGACCGCCACCTAGTACCACATGTGAAGGGTACCCCATAATCCTATAAGCTTGAAGTGAGGAAGTGTGGAAGGGTGAGACTTCCTACTTTTATTCGTTGACCACAAAGTGGTACCTGGAGATATTTCACGGGGATTAGGAGACCTTGGGGACGTCAGGTGGGGTGCTATTGCCCAAAACCAAGCTTGACCAATCCCGACCCAACCTGGGCATAGTCAGTCAGTGAGAACCTGTGATGTACCTAAGCAGGCGAGCTCCTGGCAGTTAACCGATAAAAGAACAAAGACCACAAAGCAAGGAGGCTTGTGTGGTGGCTGGCCAGCTATGGATCTTGAGTAATATTTGGAATATGGCCTCGGGTAATCGATTACCAAGGGTGGGTAATCGATTACAAGGATTAAAAATGAAGACAGGAAGTTAAGATGGCCTCTGGTAATCGATTATGTGTAATCGATTACCAGGACTAGAATTGGGATTAGGAACGTGAGAGGGCTTCTGGTAATCGATTACCAATGTTGTGTAATCGATTACCAGGCTTAGAAATAGAGACAGCATGTTGTGGTGGCCTCTGGTAATCGATTACCAATATTGTGTAATCAATTACACAGAGTAACAGGCCACTGGTAATTGATTACCAGTTATGTGTAATCGATTACACAATGCATATTGCAGGTTTTCATGTTCTGAAGCTGTGTAACTTGAGTTGGGCCTCTGGTAATCGATTACCAATGCTGTGTAATCGATTACCAAAGAAGAAAAGCCTTGAGGCACACCTTTTAATTGCATGTAGTGGTTATAGGACGCTTTGTGTTGCTATCGTAGTTAGATCTCTCGTGAAAGAGTCTACCCCTTTCCTTTTATTTCTTGTAGATCGCGATGGCAGCGCAACTAATCCATGATCGAGTGGAGATGGAGTGCCTAGAGGGAGCTTGGGATACCCTCGAAGGCAATGCGAGGTGCCGATTTCGTGGCACGATTCGATTCACGGCTACTTCATTGGTGCATCCAGAGGAACCAACATGCACGCTTCAGCGCACTGTGGAATGGATATTACCTACGCCTACTCCATATCGTCTAGTGGAGCCAATCCAAGTGATCGAGGTGACGTCATCCGAGGAAGACCCTGAGGAGGACCCAAAGGAGCTACCTCCTGAGCCTGCTGTGGATGCTCTTGACTTTCTAGAGGGTTATGAGGACCCACTCCCTGAGGTGGATTCTCCCGAGGACGTCATGTCGGCATCTGAGGAAGACTCTATGGAGGAGAGCGGCCCTGGAGAGATGGCGACTAGTGGAGGCTCTTCATCATAGTAGACAGCTCCTTAGACTAGTTTTATATACTTTTTGAGGGTGGGTGTATCTAGTACTGACTGTTAGGTTTACTCTTTTGTTTTTGTATGGGTAGACCTATTGTATAGGAATTTGATGAATGTATACATGTGGCTGAAGCCACCACATTGGACACCTTTGCTCTGGATGACACTATGTATTTTGCAAAACTCCCATATTTTGGACAGCTTTAGATGATGAATGTATTTATGTTTAATCTGTTATTTGAAAAGAAAGCATTAACAAACTTTATTTGAAAAAGAGTTCACCGACCGTATTTTATTTTATTATTTTCATGTGACGACCTAAAGTAATGGCTGGCATACTTTTAATTTTTGAAAGAGCAACATATTTTAAAGGTTATGTGTGATAAGAAAGAAATGACTCTGAATAGAGTTGTGAACTGGCCATTCAGGACTCTATAGTGATGATTTTCCTTCTGAACTTAATTACTGCAAAAAAGAGAAAGAAATGAAAAAGAAAAATAAAAAGAAAAAACCCATGGTTTTTGTTATTTAAATCATTACTATTAAACCAGTCATTATTTAGGGACGCCACAATTGGTGGTATCAGAGCAAAAGTCGGATTCTAGTGAACCTGTTTATGGTCTTGCTGTGTGAATGTTGTGTATCTCTAAAACTTGGGAGTAGGTTTCGGGGAGTGACGTTAAGTCATACATTGTGTATTTCTACTTTCTTATCTTAAGCAGGAATGTGCAATTGATTCAGTAGAATTGTTGTGTGTATATGTATGTATAGAGAGAAGGATATTGTTGTAACTGTCATAGCCTGTGTGGTACACTCTCTCAGTAGAATTTCTTGGATACTAATAGCTTCCTTACAGGATTAGGTATGGCAGGACGTGGTAGGGATCAGAACCGTGATGTCCTGGATCGCATCACAGCTGTGCTAGAAACCCTAGTGCAGGAACGTGATGTGGAGCCGGCGGAGTATCGAGGACTCATGGCTTTCCGTAAAAACCACTCGCCGAAGTTCAGTGGGGACTATGATCCAGAAGGTGCTAGGTTGTGGTTAGTGGAGATTGAGAAGATTTTCGAGGCGATGGGTTGCCTCGAGGAGCATAAAGTCCCTTATGCGACATTCATGCTCCAAGGAGAAGCCGAGAATTGGTGGAAGTTTGTGAAGCCTTCATTTGCTGCACCTGGAGGCGTGATTCCTTGGAATGCCTTCAAGGACAGATTTCTGGAAAATTATTTCCCACGAGATCTTAGGAAGCGGAAGGTGAGGGAATTTTTGGATTTGAAGCAGGGGAACATGTCCGTTGGGGAATACACGGCCAAATTTAATGAACTTCTACAGTATTGGCCTCAATACCAAGATGCTCGGAATGAGGAAGATTTATGTGCTCAGTTTGAGAATGGGCTTCGATTGGAGATTCAACAGGCGGTTAGCTATATGCAGATCACGGATTTTAATCAGCTGGTGACAAAGTGCAGGATTTTTGAGGACAAGATGAAGGAGAGGCAAGCTAGAGGCTTTGGAGGACCACAGAGAAGCCATCCTTTTAGAGGAAATAGTAGTAAGAGGATGAAGCCATATTCTAGCAACAAGGGAAAACAACTTGTAACTACATCCAACATGAGCCAATCAAGTGGGACTGGGGTACAATGCTTTCAGTGTGGGGGACCGCATCTTAGGAGGAATTGTCCACAGCTCCAGCAACCACAGGAGAACCGTTGTTATGTTTGTGGCAAGGTAGGCCATTATGCTCGAGAATGTAGAGTGACTGGAAGACCGACGATAACTGCCAATTCCAACACCGTCAACCGTGGACCCACTAATTCCACAAGGAGCGGTAATGTTAGCAACAACAACAACACTAGTGGTGGAAGACAAAAAGTGCCCTCCCGGGTATTTGCTATAAGTGGATCAGAAGCTGCTGCCTCCGACGATTTGATACAGGGTAAGTGTTTGATTGCTGATAAACTACTAGATGTACTCTATGATTCGGGTGCCACGCATTCGTTCATATCTCATGCATGTGTGGAGAGGTTGGGGTTATGTGTGACGGAGTTACCATATGATATGGTGGTGTCTACTCCGACTAACGAGCCTGTAACCACCTCTCGGGTGTGTTTGAAGTGCCCTATAATTGTCGAGGGTCGATCTTTTGTGGCGGATTTGATTTGCCTACCTTTAGCTTATCTAGATGTGATCTTGGGGATGGATTGGTTATCTACTAACCATATCTTTCTAGACTGCAAGGAGAAGATGCTAGTATTTGGTGGAAATGTAGTTCCAAATGAACCATTGAAAGAGAATGTGACCAATGATGGAGCGGGGGATGTTCGAACTTACATGGTGTTGTTCTCCATGAATGTGGAGGAAGTCGCTGAAGTTAGTAGTATACCGGTGGTGTCAGAATTTCCGGAAGTTTTTCCTGATGATATTTGTGAATTACCACTTAAGAGAGACGTGGAATTCATTATTGACTTGGTGCCTGGAGCGAATCCAGTTTCGATCGCGCCCTATAGGATGTCTCCGGTAGAGCTAGCAGAGGTGAAGGCACAAGTGCAAGATCTTTTAAGCAAACAATTTGTTTGCCCAAGTGCATCACTGTGGGGAGCGCCAGTCTTATTGGTTAAAAAGAAGGATGGAAGTATGAGGATGTGCGTAGACTACCGGCAACTAAACAAGGTCACTATCAAGAACAAATATCCTCTACCAAGGATAGATGATTTGATTGACCAATTGAAGGGAGCGACGGTATTTTCGAAGATAAATTTGCAATCGGTGTATCATCAAATCCGAGTTAAGAAGGAAGATATCCCAAAGACTGCGTTTTGGACTCGGTATGGGCATTACGAGTATTTAGTCATGCCATTTGGAGTGACTAATGCTCCGGCTATCTTCATGGACTATATGAACCGTATATTCCATGATTACTTAGATCAGTTCGTGGTTGTGTTCATTGATGATATCCTAGTGTATTCTAGGAATAAGGAGGAGCATGAGAAGCACTTGAGAATTGTCTTACATATCCTGAGGGATAGTAAATTGTTCGCCAAATTGTCGAAATGTGAATTTTGGTTGGAGAAAGTGCAGTTCTTGGGACACGTGATTTCTAAAGACGGGGTTGCGGTTGATCCAATTAAAGTGGAGTCGGTTATGGAGTGGCAACAACCGACAACTCCAACGGAAGTTCGAAGTTTCTTGGGGTTGGCTGGCTATTATAGAAAATTCATTGAGGGATTTTCTAAATTGGCACTGCCCCTAACTAAGTTGACTCCTAAGAATGAGAAGTTTGTCTGGAATGAGAAATGTGATCAAAGCTTCCAAGTGTTGAAGAGGCGGTTGACAACATCTCCAGTGTTAACTTTGCCCGACCCTAAGAGACCATTTGAAGTGTATTGCGATGCAAGCGGGCAAGGCTTGGGGTGTGTGTTAATGCAAGAGGGAAGAGTAGTGGCTTATGCTTCACGCCAATTGCGTCCTCATGAAGTTAACTATCTGACCCATGATTTGGAACTGGCAGCTGTGGTCTTTGCCTTAAAGATTTGGAGGCACTATTTATATGGTACTCATTTTGAAGTTTTCAGTGATCACAAGAGTCTCAAATACTTGTTCGATCAGAAGGAACTCAATATGAGGCAACGAAGATGGATGGAGTTCCTGAAGGATTATGATTTTGGTCTTTCCTACCATCCAGGAAAGGCTAATGTAGTAGCCGATGCGCTGAGCCGGAAGTCTTTACATGTTGCGACTATGATGAGTTTGGAGCAGAGATTGATAGAGGAATTCCAAGATCTGAATCTCGCAATCGAGATGCGACCCAAGAGCTTATTTGTGGGAGCGCTGCAGATCACCAATGAATTCGTAGATCACATACGCGAGGCTCAAGAGGATGACCCGTTTCTGCAAGGCAAAGTGTTAGATGTGATGGGAGATAAGGATGTGGAGTTTAAGAAGGACACAACCGGGTTAATTAGATTCAAGGGGAGGATATGTGTACCATCTTTGGATGATTTGAAAGTTAAGATCTTGGAAGAAGCACATAAAAGTCGTCTTAGTTTCCGTCCAGGAATGACTAAGATGTACCAAGATTTGAAGGGAAGTTTTTGGTGGCATGGCATGAAGAAAGATGTAGCTGAATATGTAGCGAGATGTTTGACATGTCAAAAGGCTAAGGCTGAGCACCAGCGACCATCAGGAGAATTAAAGCCACTAGAAATTCCGGAATGGAAATGGGAGAGCATATCTATGGATTTTGTATCTAGTTTACCCAAGACTAGTCGTGGACATGATGCTGTGTGGGTCATAGTAGATTGACTCACCAAATCTGCTCATTTTATTCCGGTGAATATGAAGTATAAGATGGAGAAGCTAGTAGAGTTGTATATCAAAGAAGTGGTAAGGTTGCATGGAATTCCTTCCAGTATTGTATCAGACAGGGATCCGAGGTTTACTTCGCGATTTTGGACAAGTCTACATGAAGCATTGGGGACAAAGCTGAAGCTTAGTTCAGCTTATCATCCTCAAACAGATGGTCAGACGGAACGAACCATTCAGACTCTAGAAGATCTACTTCGAGCGTGTATTATAGAGCAACAAGGTAGCTGGATGGAATGTTTGCCATTGATTGAATTTACTTACAATAATAGCTACCAAGCCAGTATTGGTATGGCTCCTTTTGAAGCTCTATATGGGCGAAAGTGCAAAACTCCTATTTGTTGGTACGATGATGGAGAAGCAGTACTCCTTGGGCCTGAAATGCTACAACAGATTACAGAACAAGTGAAATTGATTCGAGAGAAGATAAAAGCATCTCAGGATAGGCAGAAGAGCTATCATGACAGAAGGAGGAAGCCATTAGATTTTCAGGAAGGAGAGCATGCGTTTTTGAAGGTTTCTCCTGTAACCGGAGTCGGAAGAGCTCTCAAATCTAGGAAGTTGACGCCCAATTGTGAAAACAAGTGTAAAAAATAGAGGTTTCTTGAGTCTTTTTTTTAGTTTTTCTACTCTACTCTAGAGCCATTCTAGGTTTCTCTTTGAGTCCTAGCTTGCTTTTGTGTGCTTTTCATTGCTTTAATTGTTGAATAATCCTTGAAAATTTGTCTTGTTGAAACTAAATTGGTTTAGCTTTCATTTCATTTTTTTTTGTCTTTGGTTATTGCTTGTCTCTTTGTTTTCTTGCTTGTGAGTTGCCATATAGGGAATTGGAAAGGAGGATTGGTGCCATACCTTGAAGAATTTGAGTCAAGAAGCAAGAGGCCAACCACCTTAAGAGATATTGGACTAAGAAACACTCCAAATTGAGTGAAACACCAAAGAGAGAATAGCCACCACAATTGAGGACTTTTTTTTTGTAATTTTGTAATTGGCAATTTGTTTTGCTTTCAAATTTTCTAACAAAAAGGCCTTTCATTGGAAGTAAGTTGGGAGCCTCCAATAGGTCACCCTACTTCCATTTGTGTGTAATAATTTTAGGCAATTTTCCCTTAGGATAGTGAGTGTTTTGTTGGGAACCTTAAATGAGGTCATCGAAACACTCTTACGATCCGCTTAGTTTGCATTTCTTACTTACTTTCATAGCTTATTTCCTTTACCCTTCATTGTCAAACCGCCTAGATACCTTGCCTTTTACCAATTAGTTTTTACCGTATCTTTCACACCTCTTTTAGTGTTTATTTTGGCTAGTTTCAACCATAGTTTCTACCTTTTGTTTTCAAACCCCGGACAAGAAAGAACCATAACTTAGGAACCAACATCAGTCTTCATTCTTCATCTAGTGTTAATGGTGAGGGTTCTACTCCTAAAGACCCCTTGTATAAGATATTAGATGAGTTGAGATCCCTTAAGTTGTGGAAAGAAAAACAAGAGAGAAAAGAAAAAGGTAAAAAAAAGAGTGGAAGAAATAAGTCAAGATGAAAGAGAGAAAATAAGAGAGGAAGAAAGAAGAAAAATAATGAAAGAAATTAAAAGAGAAAAATATGCCTCCTATAGTAGTCATGACTCTTGCAAGAGTTTAAGTGAAGAACTTAGCGACTATTATAGAGGGTGTCATAGTTCACAAACTAAACATCACTCCCAAAGAAGAGAAAAGGAAAGAAGACCTCAAGAGGTTAACATTAGCCTCCCATATTTCCATGGAAAAGATAATGTTGAGGCCTATTTAGATTGGGAAATGAAGGTTGAACAACTCTTTGCTTGTCATCATATTAGTGAAGAGAGAAAAGTTCCATTGGCTACCCTTAGCTTTCAAGGGTATGCCCTTTATTGGTTAACTTCCCTTGTTAGGGAACGAAAGATTCATGGGGATCCTCTAGTAGAATATTGGAATGATCTTAAGAGTGCCCTTAGGAAGAGACACATTCCCTCCTACTATGAAAATGAGCTTATGGACAAGCTCCAAAGGCTTAGACAAGGGAGTATGAGTGTTTAAGAATATAGACAAAAAATGGAACTACTCTTTTTAAGAGCTGGACTTAGGGAGGAAGAAAGAACAAGCATAGCTAGGTTCCTTAGTGGGCTTAATATGGAAGTACGGACAAGTTTGAACTCCTTCCATATAAGGACCTAGATAAGCTAGTTCAACTTTGTATAAGAGTGGAGGAACAACTTAAAAGAAAGCCTTCTTCAAAATCTTATGGCTCTCACTCTTATCCAAGGAAGGACAAAGCCCATGGAATTTTAGGGGTTGCACCTTCAAAACCCAAGGAAGATAAGGGTAAGACCATAGAGAAATACACCCCTAAGACTAGTTCCCAAGAAAGGACTAGCAACATTAAATGCTTCAAATGTCTTGGGAGAGGTCACATTGCCTCTTAATGCCTACAAAGAAAACCATGATCATGAGGGGTCAAGACATTTATAGTAGTCAAGAGGAGACTACTTCTTGCCCTTCCTCTAGTGGAAGTGAAGATGAAGTAAGGGGTGAAGAGTCTAGTGAGGAAGTCTACCCCCATGAAGAAGGTGACCTCTTAATGGTTAGAAGGCTCCTTGGAGGTCAATCTTGTGATCCATCTCAATCCAAAAGAGAGAACATCTTTCATACAAGATGCAAAATTTTAGATAAAACTTGTTCTCTCATTGTGGATAGTGGATCTTGTTGCAAATGTTGTAGCACAAGATTAGTTTCCAAGTTGAACCTCACTATCATTCCCCACCCAAAACCTTATAAACTTCAATGGCTCAATGAGTAAGGGGAAATGATAGTTAACCAATAAGTGAAGGTACCTTTGTCCATTGGGACATATAAGGATGAAGTTAATTGTGATATAGTTCCCATGGAGGCAAGACATATTCTTTTAGGAAGGCCGTGTCAATTTGATAGGAAGATCATTTACAATGGCCTAACTAATGAGATTACCCTCACCCATCTTGGCACTAAATTTGTGTTGCATCCTCAAACACCTTCATAGGTGGCCAAAGATCAAGTAACTATGAAAGATAAGAGGGATGAGGATGAAAAACTAGAAAAGCAAAAGAAAAAGAAGGATAGTAAGGCCTTGTCTTCAAAGGCCAATGGGAAGGAAAAAAAGGAAAAGGATTCTTCCAAGAAGATTGTTAAGAAGGAAAATCATTTTGCAACAAAAAGTGATATTAAAAGAGCATTCCTTCTTAAACAATCTTTCTACCTTCTTCTATCAAGGGAAACATCCCTTAGCACTATGATAAAGAGCTTTATGCCTTAATAAGAGCCCTCCAAACTTAGGAACATTACCTTGTTTCCAAGGAATTTGTCATTCATAATGATCATCAATCACTTAAGTACATTAAAGGGCAAAACAAGTTAAACAAAAGGCATGCAAAATGGGTAGAGTACCTAGAGCAATTTCCATATGTTATCAAATACAAAAAGGGAAAAACAAATGTGGTAGCTGATGCCCTCTCTAGGAGACACACATTGTTTTGCTCCCTAGGAGCTCAAATTTTAGGATTTGATAATATTAGGTACTTGTATGCTTTAGATGAACATTTCTCTCCCATTTACGAGAGTTGTGGGAAAAAGGCCCAACATGGATTCTATTTGGCTGAGGGGTATTTATTCAAAGAGGGAAAGCTTTGCATACCCCAAGGATCCATTTGGAAATTACTTGTGAAAGAGAGCCATGAGGGTGGGCTCATGGGCCACTTTGGGATAGACAAGACCCTTGTCTTACTTAAAGAAAAGTTTTATTGGCCCCATATGAAGAAAGATGTCCATAAGCATTGCACTACGTGTGTGGCTTGTTTACAAGCCAAGTCTAGGGTGATGCCTTATGGGCTATACACACCCTTACCCATCCCCTCTGCACCTGCACCTTGGGTAGACATTAGTATGGACTTTGTCCTTGGGCTTCCTAGAACCCAAAGAGGTGTATACTCTATCTTTGTGGTGGTGGATAGGTTTAACAAGATGGCACACTTTATACCATGCCACAAGGTGGATGATGCTTCCCACATCTCAAAACTCTTTTTCAGGGAAGTTGTGAGACCCCATGGTTTGCCTAGGACCTTTGTGTCAGATAGAGATGCTAAGTTCCTTAGCCACTTCTGGAAAAACTTATGGGCTAAGCTAGGAACTAAACTTCTTTTCTCTACCACTTGTCATCCACAAACTGATGGGCAAACAGAGGTAGTGAATAGGTCTTTATCCACCCTTTCAAGGGCTCTTCTGAAAGGAAACCATAAGTCTTGGGATGAGTATCTTCCTCATGTAGAATTTGCCTACAACAGGGGGGTTCATAGAACCACCAAGCAATCCCTTTTTCAGGTTGTCTATGGGCTTAATCCCCTAACACCATTAGACCTCATTCCCCTCCCATTGGACACTTCTTTTATACATAAGGATGGGGAATCTAGGTCAGAGTTTGTAAAGAAGTTGCATGAGAGGGTTAAGAACCAAATAGAGAACCAAACAAAGGTGTATTCAACTAAAGGCAATAGAGGAAGAAAAGAGCTAGTTCTTAATGAGGGTGGCTGGGTTTGGCTCCATCTTAGGAAGGATAGATTCCCTACTAAAAGGAAATCCAAGCTTAGCCCTAGAGGGGATGGACCTTTTCAGGTTTTGGAGAGGATCAATAACAATGCCTATAGGTTGGACCTCCCAAAAAAGTATGGAGTCAGCACCACTTTTAACATTTCTGATTTAATTCTTTTTGTAGGTGGAGCTGATATTGAGGAGGAGGAACTAACAGATTTGAGGTCAAATCCTCTTCAAGGGGGAGGGGATGATGCAATACTCCCTAGGAAGGGACCAGTCACTAGAGCCATGAGCAAGAGGCTTCATGAGGATTGGGCTAGAGCTGCTAAAGAAGGCCCTAGGGTTCTCATGAACCTCAGGGTAGATTTCTGAGCCCACGGGCCAAGCTTGGGTCCAATTATCTTTGTACATATTAGACTATGATGTCATTATATTTAGTCCTTGTATTTAGGGCTCCATAATGTAGGTAGGGTACCCTAGAAATATAGGATTTTTCAGCCCTTGAATTTTAGGGCACCTAGACTAGTTTTTTTATTAGAGGTAATTTTGTAATTTCACATGCACTAAGTGAATATTTGATGTGTGTGTTTGAAAATAAATTTAATTGAATTGATAGAAGCCCAATCCAATTAAATTTTAGAGGGAGAGGTGAGCATTTGCTTACTACACCTCATTGCCACATCATATAGTCACACTTTGTGCATGTCCTTCATGCTTTACATGCCTCATGACACCTAAGCACACTTAGTGGAGAATCTTGGAATTGATCTTGGATTAGTGGGCTGAACCATAACTAAAATTCACTAATCATAATTAGTGAAATTTTGGCTCCACAAATTCAATTTCAAATTCAAGTGAAATTTGAATTAGAATTCGAATTTCCCTCCAATTTTGTGTGACACTTAGGCTATAAATAAAGGTCATGTGTGTGCATTTTTTCAACTTTGATCATTTGAAAATTCAATTTCAGATTTCAGAGCTCTTTTAGAGCACAAAATTTTGTGCCTTTCTCTTCCTCTCCCTTCATTCATCCCCTTCTTCTTCCAAGCTCTTATCCATGTCCTCCTATGGGGGTGAGTTTCTTCTAGACTCATCTTCTCCTTGAAGTGGCATCTCCTCTCTCTCTTCCTTCTCCATTCTGCTATCATTCATCTTCCAAGAAGCAAAGGAATCCATTGATGAAGAAGATCCTAGGCCTATAAGCTCCAATGGAGCTTACATCATGTGCCGTGAACTTCTTTTAGACAACTGTGTAACTTTTATACAAAATATCACTTTTTTCTTATTCTATCTTGTTTATTTGTTTATTTATTTGATATTTTTAAATTAAAATAAACTTAAAAACATTCTTGGTAATAGATCATAAATCTACATGTAGTTATGTTTTAAATCTACATGTAATTATTTTTTAAACTTATTGATATTTTTAATCTTAGAATAATACACGTTTTTTTATTTCTATTGTATAATTTTTTACGTTATATTTTTTATATTTCTATTTAAGATAATTTGATCATCACATTATTATTTATTAATTTTATCAATCCTATAAGGTGTGTGATATAGAGTGCGTAAAAATTAAAATATATTAAACAAATAATTTCAATAAAAGTTATAACCAAAATAATGTAACAAATACAAAAATGTTGTCAAATACAAGACATAACATGATCTATCAATGATTTGTGCGTCGTCTTCGTCGAGCCCTAACATTTCCATCTGAGTTGTCACCCCCCTAGCGATCCTGAGGCAATCTTCCATGATGTCATGTAACTCTGTGCCTTCAGTGACCATCCTTAAGTTGAGCACACGTTCCAACCTTTCTGCGATCGCTTCACAACCTTCACAAGCATCCTGTGACAGTCATAAAAACACATTTATTACAAAATTTAAAATAAATAACAATTTATAAAACATTAAACCAACTTATCATACCATTGCATCTCTAGGGGGATCAAATGCCATTGGAACCTCTGGGATATCTGGCTGGACGTATTCCTCATGCTATGTGGTAGGTGGATGTCTAGGCTCATCACTTGTCTAGGTCGGTCTAATGAACGAATGAGATATCTAGAAAAACCACTCAATGTAATCTGCTGATACCTGCCCAGGCACAACACAAATCTCACCCGCAGCTATTACATGGTCTGAGAAATGCATCCACCTGTCGTCTATATCCTCATATGACAACGAAGCACTAACAAGCGGCGAAGGGATGGTCTGAATGTACCCGAACTGTCGTACCATCCTCTCTGGTCGAACTGTGACCACAATAGGACCTCATCTAAGCTGACCCTGGAAGGATGAAATCAACTCGAACCCTTTAACTCCTCGATGGTCAATGTAAGGCATCTAGCACACGTCTGCGATTGTCAAAGCATTTAAACGTGCCCGGTATGATACTCCTGTTATCCCTTTCATATGAGCCTTCATAGTAAGCCACTGGGAGGCACGTGGGGTCGTTTCGTCGTACGCATCATCAATGACGCACTGATGCACACTAGGAAAGTGCTCATATATCCAGTAGTACAAACATGACGTGAACATAAAATAAAAACATGTTTACATCATAATCCAATTTAACATATTACGAACACAACATTTACCTGTAATAAAGTCAGGTACCCAGTCATCTGTCATGTAAGGGTCTGACAAGCTTCATTTAACTGGTCATACATGTGCACCAGCGCGGCAGCTCCCCAGGCATAGCCCCCACTCTGACCCAGTTCTTGGAAAGCCTCTAGATGCACCACATGAACATGTGTTGCACTCTTGTTAGAAAAAAGAGTGCAACCAACCAAGTGGAGGAGGTAAGCACGGGCTGCTACAATCCACCATCGGGCACGACATCTACTCTGATAGACATCCCGAAGCCACGAAAGTCGTACATATGCCGCATCCGCCCGTACAGTCTCAGATCTAGCCTCCTCATCGAAGACCTCAAACAACTCCATCAACAAGAAGACCGCATCGTCCACAAGTAGAGGCTCAAAGCTGTGGAACGCGCTTATGATCGAAAGATGGAGGAGTGATGCCACATCGTCCAGCGTGATCGTCAACTCTCCTACTAGAAGATGAAAGGTGTTGGTCTCCCTATGCCACCTCTCGACAAATGCAGATATAAGTCCAGGATCGTCGGTGACTACTGAACACCCGATCAATGGACTTAATTCGGTGGTCGTGACTAGGTCTTCTATCTCAGGCGCTGGCCTCCTAAATTTATCAACCTTCCTACCGTGGGAGACCAACTTCAACTCAGGTCATTTCTAAATTGAAGAACACATCATTCCAAATAACAGTTTATCAAAAATTCATTATCACAAACAACTCAACAAAAACAAATAATTAACAAATAACTTTACGTAAAAATTATAATACCTCTCCACTCCATATGCTATGTGACACATGGTCGACAAACGAAGTCAGGATCGACAGGTCACGTGGCCCACCAGGGAATCCCTCAGCATCATCAGCAGGTGACCCCTCAGCATCATCACCATCCAAGCCCTCTGCAACAACCGCAGCTACGTCCTCGGTGGTCATCTGAGGTGCATCCTTAGTCATATGAAGAACATCCTCAATCACTTGAGGAACATCCTTAGCAACCGCAACATGTGCCCTATGCCTACGGGCGGATGCGGTAGGCCTACGCCACCGGGGAACATCATCTGCATGATGCTCATTCTCTAACCAAGCCTCTGCCTCTATCCTTACCTAATGCACACCCTAACCCTCTAGTTCTAACCACGATCTGCAAATCATGATGAACACGTATTTTTTTGCATCAAATTCAATATTCATATATTTGTAAAAATAAATAACCCTAAGTCATCAGCCCTACATTATAAACCCTAAACACTACCGCCGCCTATGCACTACATAAACTAAACCATATACACTCAACCATAACCTAAACCCTACATTACTAAACCCTACGCTAAACCCTAAACTAAAGCCCAGACACTAAACCCACCCTACATAAACTAAAGCCTAGACCCTAAACCCTAAGCTAACCCCTAACATATATAACCTAACACCTAACCTAAATCACAATCAGTAACACAAAGCCTAATCTCAACGCTATCAATTAAAAAAAACCATTCAACTAAACTAAACCCAATATATAACCTAACAACTAAACCAAAACCCAAACCCTCACAACTAATATATAACCTAACAACTAATAATAAGCCCAAAGCTCAAGCCTAGCCACTAACCCTACCCATACAGATCTACCATTTATAACAGTCTTAATAACATACCAACATACATACTAAACCCTAACACCTAAACTAAACCATTAGATCAACAATAACTACTAAAAACCCTACACCCTAAGTCAAACCCGACGCTCAACCCTTGGCACTAGAATAAACCCTAACCGCCAATCCTACCCACTAACATACCACAACCTAGCCAATAACCCTAACCCTAACATAAACACTCCTCTAATATCTATTTTTATTCAAATATTTTAAACATCATAAAACAATAATGTAACAAATATATTAAACATACAAAACATATTTATACAAAAAAATAACTAAACTATTTTAATAAAATGGAAACCTTCTTACGAAAGAAGTTCTTTCGTATCAAGTTACAGAAGAACTTCTTCCGTAAGAAGAAATTTATTGTCCCTCATGAATGTCGC
>NC_038247.2:23228450-23261365 GCF_000004515.6 Glycine max | reverse complement strand
TTCTTCTATAACTTTAAATTTCTTCTTTCGTATGAAGGTCCATCAACAATAACGCATATGGAAGACCTTCTTCCGTATGCTAAAAACATTTCAAGTCCCACAATTTCACAGAAAATGGAAGTCCTCTACCCTAAAGTCAGAAACTCCTAAACTAAATCACCATTGGAAATTAAAGGGGAGGGGAGATAGGAGGTACTAACCTCAACGGCGGAAACGCAGCAACGGCACCAATAAATCTCCCAAAATGAACGGAAATGGCAGTAGCAACCTTGTAGGCACGGAGGAAGAAGGAACGCACAAAATGAAGAAAGATGAATAAAGGCGGAAAGGTGGAACTGTTGGGTGCGCGTGTTTTTTTCTAATTTTAATAGAAGGGCAATTTAGCCCATTCACATAATTATTGGGTGCACCAGCAATGTTGCTGGGTGCGCCTAGCAACTCCCAACTAACAGCCATTCTTGTGTCTCTTGTGCCTAACATGAACCTACACAGATACAAAGTGGGACATGCTAGGTGCACCCAGCAACATTGCTAGTGCACCCAACAATTAGGTGAATGGGCAAAATTGCCCTTGAGCCAATCTGTTCATCTAGAAGAACTTTCTTCCGTATGAACTCCTGGAAGAAGTTATTCCAGAAGTTGATGAAGAAAGTTCTTCCGGATGAAGAACTTCTTCTTCGGAAGGTTCTTCCGTATGAACTTCCGGGGAAGAACCTTCTTCCGGAAGGTGTGTTTTTTATTGGAAAATTTTTCTTAAAAAATTAATGGCCAAGACTCGAACCCATGATTTTGGGTTTATTATCACAACGCTCTAACCAACTAAGCTAATGATTCAATTACGTTATAAAATAAATAATATTATTATACATAAATTATTACTATACATAATTATCACTAACATTTCTAATGCATATTTAATGCGCATGTAAATTTGAATAATAAATTTTGTGACAATTGAATTTAATTTAAACCATACAAATTATGTAATCCGTATATTTTTTTTAAAAATAAAAAATATTTACTATCATAACATTTTATTTGTATTACAAAATTTAATATATATTAAATAAATATTATTTATTTGATAACAACATGAATTAAATATCCATTAAATTTTATAAGAATAACTCGAATTAAAAAATATTTAATGCATATTTAATGACCTTTGTTTCACACTTTCACTGCATCTGCTTCCGATTTTACGCCTCCTTTGTTTCACTTTCACTTTCGTCCTGTGCTGGGTGGTTTTTGCAAGTTTGTTCGAAGTAGCTGTTCGGTGAAGGTTAAATATTGGTGGTTTCTGTCGTAGTTGCTCTTCTTATTCCGTTGGAGGTACGCATTTTATGGTTTTTTTGTGTTCATCTATTACAGAAGCAGTAAAAGGTTGAGGAAGGTGATTCAGTAAAAACTTCTTCTGGAACAAGTTCTTCCGGAAACTGTATTTTTTTAATTTTTTTGGAATTGTGTTTTTAAATTTGTGAAAAATTAATATATATGAATATTATAATTTATAATATTTGTATTTCATATTTTTTGAAATTGTGGATAATTGATTTAATTAGGTATAATAATTTAGGTATAATATTAAATGATTTAGGTAAAATAATTGTATTTTGTTGTAGTAGTAAAATGTTTTATTAGTTGTTAGTTATAGTGTAACTTTAGTTTAAGTAAATAATTTAGTTTTAACTTTTGTATTACTTGTGTATGATGCATAATTTAATAATATGACGTTAAGATGGACGAAGATCAATGGACATATGACTATACGATGTCACAAGAAGTTCATATGGATGATGATAATGAAGAAGAATGTGGTGTGAATGAACCACATGTTGATTGTTAATGCTTTTAATACCTGTCAGGTAATCATGTTCATTAGTTTGATTCATTTGGTTGAACGTATGTTTCGTATAAAAATTAATATGTTGAAGTTGCATTGTAGGTCTTTGGTACTGGAGATGATGTTTTGCAGTGGGCTCGAACAGTTGCCCATGAAAATAAATTTGTTGCAGTGATTATGAGGTCTGACACAGATACTGGTAGCAGAGGAAGAAGTTCATTTGTGTTAATTGGGTGTGAAAGGAGTGGTCTGTACAAGTGTAGGAATAAAGAATTTGTTAGAAGAGACACTGGGAGTAGAAAATGTGGTTGTCCCCTCAGGCTTCGTGGGAAACCAGTGCATGGAGGGGAAGGTTGGATGGTGAAGTTGATTTGTGGGATTCACAATCATGAATTGGCCAAGTCCTTAGTTGGACATCCATACGTTGGGTGATTGACTAAGGATGAAAAGAAAATTATTGCTGATATGACAAAGTCGATGGTGAAACCAAAAAACATCTTGCTAACGTTGAAGGATCACAATGCCAGCAGTTGCACCACGATCAAGCAAATTTACAATGCAAGAAGTGCATATCGTTCTTCAATAAGAGGAGCTGATACCGAAATGCAACATCTAATGAAGCTTTTCGAACGTGATCAATACATTCATTGGCATAGATTGAAGAATGAAGTTGTGGTGTGTGATCTATTTTGGTGTCACCCAGATGCAGTAAAGTTATGCAATGCATGTCATCTAGTATTTTTTATAGATAGTACCTACAAAACAAACAGGTACAGACTCCCACTACTTGACTTTGTTGGGGTGACACCAACGATGATGACATTCTCTGCTGGGTTTGCATATCTGGAGGGTGAGCGTGTTAATAATATTGTATGGGCTTTGGAACGGTTTCGAGGTCTATTTTTAAGAAACGATCGTCTCCCTGTTGTTATTGTCACTGACAGAGACCTAGCACTGATGAATGCAGTGAAAACTATGTTCCCGAAGTGTACAAAGTTGTTGTGCAGGTTTCACATCGATAAGAATGTCAAGGTGAAGTGCAAATCTTTAATCAATCAAAAAAATGCCTGGGACTATGTGATGGATAACTGAGGTACTTTGGTTGGTTGTCCGTCTGAACAACAATTTGTTAAGTCCTTTCAGAAGTTTCAAATTGCTTGTTCACCTTGGCCAATGTCCGTTGACTATGTTAATGATACATAGATTATCCCCCACAAGGAAAAATTTATTACAACCTGGACGAATAAGGTCATGCACCTAGGCAACACAACAACAAACAGGTATTAAAATCTTGTTTTTTTCTAGTAAGGGTTATTAATAAATGGTATTTAATTGTTGTATATTTTTCATGTTTGTTGTGTATTTTAAATGTAGGTTTGAATCAGCTCATTGGGCTCTAAAAAGAGTATTACAAAATAGCCTTGGAGACCTGTGTAGTGTTTGGGATGCTGTCATACTCTAATTTCGTCCGGGGACCATCCGTTGTTGGGATGCGACCCTCGTTTGACCACTTCGAGGTACTTGGCACCCATCGTTAGGCGATTCGTGAAGTTCCGTGACATGCCGGAAGTCAAGAGAAAGCATTGTAGCACAATCCGTGGAATTTCGTGACATGTCGGAAGTTAAAAGGAAGTGTTAGTGCGTAATCCGTAAAGTTCTGTAACATTCCGGAAGGCAAAAAGGGGATGATTACGTAAGCCGTAAGGTTTCGTAACATTACGGAAAGAAAACAAGCATCGTTACGAAATTCGTAAAGTTTCGTAACGTTACGGAAAAAGAATCACCAAAAAAAAGGCAGGGGGTGTACTTAGTAAAAATGAGGGTGCAAATAGCAACCATGCCCACTTGGGCCTTCCAAAAAATTCCTCCACAAGGAAGCAACCTAGCTCGCCTGGGCGAGCTGGGTGGCAAGCATCTCCCCCATTTTCCTATAAATAGGGGGAGAGGTGAAGTGGAAAATTGTTTCGCCCTCCTGGTAATTCGAGAATCACTTGAAATTAGTGAAAAAAATTGGTTCCGTGAAGAAAATTCGAGCCGAGGCGCTTCCGTAACATTTTCGTGGGGATTTTCGCGAAGATTTTCAGCCATTCTTCGACGTTCTTCATTCGTTCTTCATCGTTCTTCGGTCTTCAACCGGTAAGTTCTCAAAACCGAACTTTTCAATCCATTCTATGTACCCTTAGTAGTCCTCATTTGTTTTCATTTGCTTTTATTTTCATTTCATTTATTTTCCGTACCCCCTTTTGACGTGCTTTAGTCATTTGCTTAAGTCATTTTCTCGCCTAAATCAAAAATAAAATAAATTTCCATCGATCGTTTGAATTGTAATATCCGTTAATTTCGTTTAAAATGAAATTCGACCGTTCGGTCATGTCGTAACCATGTTGGAAACCAAAAAGATGTAAAATAATAATATAATAACAAAAAATATCTTTTAGTAAAATAAAAAAAAAAAAAGCAATCTGACTTTTCTCTTTGGGATTTCTCTTTCTTAATCGAATCGACTAATAACCAAAGTGAAACTAAGGCTAAAATCAATTCATAAACCAAACTTTTATCATCACCTAAAAAAAGCCATTTTCAAAGGTCCAACGCCTTGAAATGGTCTTTTCCGTTTTTATTAGTTAAGTGTAGGTTTCTAAAAAGGCCTAAAATCAACATGTAACGTTATTACCTCTTTCAAAAAAAATAAATAAAGAGATCATTAATGGTCTAATACCTTAATGTCTTCTCTCTTTTCAAAAGAATTGACAGTTTGTTTAATGGTCCAACACCTTAAATGGCCTTTCATTCAACAAAAACATGTCTTGCAAAAAGGATAAAAACAACTCAACCAAACACTTTGTTTACAAAGAACTACGTAGGTCAAATTTCCTTATGGCAATTAAGGAATACGTAGGAGCAAGGGAAACACCCTCGTTGACCGCAAAAAGATAAAAAAGCATAAAAATTATAAAAAGGAATAAAGACGTAAAAGGGAACCTAAAAATTGAAGTCATGTTTGCACATTTAATTAAAGGTTGTCGTCTCTTGTGACGGATGCGTGGGGTGCTAATACCTTCCCCATGCATAAATACAACTCCCGAACCTTTCACTTAAAGTTCGTAGATCACGTCTTTTCCGGTTTTTCCGATGTTTTCCTCAAATAAACGTTGGTGGCGACTCCGCCCGTATTCCTTTCTTGGAACACGCACCCGCGAGTCACGCGTCGCCCTCCCGTCGAAGGGAAGGTTGCGACAGTTGGCGACTCCACTGGGACTATTTTTAGAGAGTTAGGCCATTTAATCTTGTGCGATGTTTTATCATGACTTTCTCCTTTGTTGGTTTCCCTTTATTTGTCTTATGTTCTTGTGTATATAACTCTTTCTTGCTTTTAGTGCGTTTTAAAAATGTTTGCATGAGGTAAATATTTATTCATTTGATGCACACACGGTGAGTTGAAAAAGGGCCCTATACCCGGGTTCATGGGAACATAAGGAGTGGAGGTGAATCTGTGATCATGCTAGGTCTCCGACTTGCTTGATTACAGTGAACCCTCGCCTAGAGTTTTTCTCTTTGAAAACATATTGTTGCTAGTGGTCCCTACAGATGCAATATGTTCTTCGAAGGGAATGATACCTCTAGAAACCATCAAAAGAGATATGACCACCTTGGGGATTATCACTAAAAAACCCTTTTAGCTCCCTCCCATATAGGTCCCTTGAATAGGGGCACGAAGCAGACACGCTGCGTGCCATTTTTTTCACACTGCCATGCATAAGTAGCATGTACCCTTTTCGCTTATATATTTTGTGAATATTGTCATACTGTACACTCCCGTGTTGTGTCCTTCGAATATGCACGGGTTCTGTCTTGATCCCCTCTCTTTTGCAAACTAACGGAGGGTTAGTGTCACCTTTTTAAATACATGCGTCGGGCACTGTGCTACCCCAAGACGTTGTAGCTAAAAGGAGACAATTTCCCCGGGCTCCCATATTCATAAATTGCATCTGTCTCATGTGCATTTCTGCATGCATTCATCCATTCCACCCATGATAGATGTTGGAGATTTGATCCGCATCGGATTTTTGTTTCACTTTAGTAAACATGGGGACAAATCAAACTGGCAAAAGGTTTTATCAAGTCAAGATTAAGGGCCTAGATATCACCAACATTAAGGAATTGGGGCGGTTGATGGGACGTCTCCAAATGCAAGCCTTCCGCAAGGCGTACGGAAAGATCTTAGATTTGACCATAGCAGAGATATCCACAGAAGCCATTGCATCACTCGCCCAATACTATGACCAGCCTTTGAGATGCTTCACGTTTGGAGACTTCCAATTAGTACCGACCGTTGAAGAATTTGAGGAGATTCTAGGATGTCCTCTTGGGGGAAGGAAACCGTATCTTTTCTCCGGGTTCCTTCCCTCCTTGAGCCAAATTGCAATTGTGGTCAGGGATTCGGCGAGAGGATTGGATCGTGTGAAGCAAACTCGAAACTGCATAGTGGGCCTACCACGGAAGTACTTAGAAGGCAAGGCGAGGGATATGGCGAATCAAGATGAGTGGGTCCCATTCATGGATGTATTAGCATTGTTAATCTTTGGGGTTGTCCTCTTTCCAAACGTGGATGGTTTGGTGGACCTAGCCGCAATTGATGCTTTCCTTGCATATCACCATAGCAAAGAAAGCCCGGTGGTAGCTGTCTTGGCAAGCTTATTTGACACATTTGACCAAAGGTGCGAAAAAAGTAGTGCACGGATCATCTGTTGTTTACCCGCTCTTTGTGTATGGTTGGTTTCGCACTTATTCCAACAAGACATAAGGCATCCATGTCCGCTCCGAAGCCATCGCTCGTGTGTCGAGAAAAGAAGAGTAGATTGGGACCAACACTTGGCTGGGATAGAATGCAGAACAGTCAATTGGTTTCCACGATGGAAAGAAGGAAAGGAGGGTGTTCTCTTCTCATGTGGGGGCTACCCAAACATCCCATTGATAGGAACGAGGGGTTGCATTAACTACAATCCCTCACTTGCTATAAGGCAGTTAGGGTACCCCATGAGGGGAGCACCAACGGAAGAAAGCCTGTCTCCTTTCCTTGTGAGAGATTTTGGCACGCAAAATTTCAAGGTTATACAAAGAGTCCATAAGGCGTGGGAGAGTTCGTTAAGGAAAGATAAAGAACTTAGGGACATTCATAATGGCATCATTGGTGGTTATCATGAATGGCTAAAAGTTCGTACACGGGGTTTAAATTGGCTCGCCAAGTTAAAGATTATCAGCGAAGAGAATTTCGAAGCTCCGGAAGAAGATGAAGAAGTCCGGGCTCTGAAAACCGAACTAGGAAAAGTGAGACTTGCCAAAGAAAAATTCAAGTTGGTAGCTACAGACGTCCGGAAAGAGTGTGTCGGGTTACGAGAAGAAAATGCAGCTACCGCAAAAGCCCTTGAACAAGAAACCAAGAGGGCTTGCAAGGAAGAGCATGGCTGTGAAAAATTCCGTAGAGCATTATGGGGCAACAACAGTGAGCTCAAGCTTCGTAGGGAAGAGAGAGACCGATCAAGAGCACATAGCATGGTCTTAAAAGAAGAGTTAGCCGCTTGCTCAAGGTCCAAAAGGAACTTGAATCAGTGTTTGTGTGAGACGGAGACCAACATGTTAGCTATCATCACCAAGTATCAAGAAGAACTAAGCCTAGCCACGACCCACAAGCATAGGGTAGCGGACGAATATGCCCAAGTGTACGCGAAAAAGGAGGCTAGAGGAAGGGTGATCGACTCGTTACACCAAGAGGCAACCATGTGGATGGACCGATTTGCTCTTACCTTGAACGGGAGTCAAGAACTTTCCCGATTGCTAGCCAAGGCCAAAGCAATGGCAGACACCTACTCCACCCCCGAGGAGATCCACAGACTTCTCGACTATTGTCAGCATATGATAGATTTAATGGCCCATATAATTAGGAACCGCTAGGGAACTTGTATTGTCACTCAGATCTTGACTAGTTATAACCTTTTTGAATAAAATGAGTTTATCCCATGTTTCTACTCCAAAAAGTCAGTGCGAATCAAATCACTCCTGCATTTTATCTCTAAACATGCATTCATAATTTTTGCCTACTCCTCACGTTTGGTTTTTCTAGGAAAAACACCATAACTAAACGCGCCACAAGGCATCCCTATCGCACTAGATCCAAATCTAGGACGATGGGTGACCAAGAGGAGACATAGGAACAGATGAAAGCCGATATGTCGGCTTTGAAAGAACAAATGGCTTCTATGATGGAGGCCATGCTAGGAATGAGGCAACTCATGGAAAAGAACATGGCCACCGCTGCCACTGCCAGTTCGGCTGCCGAAGCAGATTCGACTCTCCTAGCCACCGCGCACCATCCTCCCCCAAATACGGTAAGACGAGGAAGGAACACACTGGGGCACAACAACAACCCCCATTTGGGATACAACCGAGCGGCTTACCCTTATGGATTGCCGCCTAATTACACGCCACCAGTCATGCAAGATGATGCGGGTCATATCTCTTCTCCCATCCTTGAAGGGGAGCCTGCTCGACAGCCCGACGAGGTCCACGAAGATCATCAAGAGTATGCCCAAGGGGATGTCGAGTTCTACCGCCTGATTCCCATCGAGGGACTCGCACCCAACACTTTGCCTCAGCCCAACCTCACTGCACAGCCAATAATCTTGTCCACAGAAGGACCACCCCCGGCGACCGAAGAAAGAAGGAAACTCGATCTCCTCGAGGAGAGATTGAGGGTTGTTGAAGGCTTTGGTGACTATCCGTTCGCAGACATGACAGATCTTTGCTTGGTACCAGATGTTGTTATCCCCCCAAAATTCAAAGTGCCGGACTTCGACAACTATAAAGGGACAACCTGTCCCAAGAACCATCTCAAGATGTATTGTCGTAAGATGGGCATGCACTCTAGGGATGAGAAGCTATTAATACACTTTTTCCAAGATAGCTTGGCTGGAGCCGCGGTTGTTTGGTACACTAATCTGGAAGCTTCCCGCATCCGTACTTGGAAGGACCTGATTACTGCTTTCCTAAGGCAATATCAGTATAATTCCGATATGGCTCCCGATCGCACTCAGCTACAAAATATATTCAAGAAGGAAGGTGAGACCTTTAAAGAATACGCCCAGCAGTGGAGAGTCCTGGCAGCACAAGTGGCACCTCCCATGGTCGAAAGGGAGATGATCACCATGATGGTAGACACCTTGCCAGTGTTTTACTATGAGAAGTTGGTAGGTTACATGCCATCCAGCTTCGCGGACCTAGTCTTCGTCGGGGAAAGAATTGAAGTAGGGTTGAAGAGAGGGAAGTTCGATTATGTTTCCTCTACAAGTGCCAATGCTAAAAGGGTCGGAACAATTGGGGCAAAAAGGAAGGAGGGAGATGCCCACGCCATCACTTCAGCGCCCGCGTGGGTTAAACCCCTGCAAACATCTCAAGGTACGCATCAGTACGCTCAACATCATCCGAGCTTCTCAGCTCACGCCGGGAACTCCTCTAATTCAGCACCCGTGCAACCTAAGGCACCCATTCAGAGGAAGGCCCCCCAAGTTCCAACTCCAACCATGACTCGCTCGGCCGGCAATTCCAACGCAATAAGGAACTTTCCCCCGAGGCCAATTCAAGAATTCACCCCACTCCCAATGACGTATGAAGACCTCTTGTCGTCCCTCATCGCCAACCAACTGGCTGTAATAACTCCCGGGAAGATCTTCCAACCCCCTTTCCCAAAGTGGTATGATCCTAACGCAACTTGCAAGTACCATGGGAATACCCCGGGGCATTCCATTGAAAAATGCTTGGCCCTTAAATACAAGGTCCAACATTTGATAGATGTTGGATGGCTGACATTCCAAGAGGATCGGCCCAACGTGAAAACCAACTCGCTCGCCAATCATGGAGAGGAAGCGGTTAACGCCATTGGGTCAGATAGGCCGCGCAGGTCTAAACCTTTAAAGGACGTGGCAACCCCTAGGAGGTTTATCTTTGAGGCCCTACAAAAGGGAGGTGTGATGCCCCACGGTGGGCATAAAGAGGACTCTTGTTTGCTGCATCCTGGCGAGCTACATAGCATGGAAACATGTTTGGCAGTAGAGGAATTGTTGCAGTGAATGATAGATCAAGGCGGACTAGAAGTCAGTGATGAGGGAAGAGAAGAGCAACATATATGTATGCAGTCCGTGGATGAGAGAAGTTTTGGAAGGCCTAAACCTTTGGTGATATATTTCACCAAGGGCGCAGCTTCGCAAAAACCCCGACACCCCTCGGCACCTAAGCCTGTCCCTTTCCCATACCAAAATAGCCACGCAGTTCCATGGAGGTACACACCTCCGAACAAAGAGGAAGAAGAAGCCACCGACATCAGTTCGTTGTCGGCCAAAGTAACCAATATCACGGGGCTGAGCGGTGTGACCCGCAGCGGTCGTGTATTTGCACCCCCCGACCTACCAATTCAGCCCACGAACATCAAGGGGAAGGCAAAGGTAGTGGAAGAACAAGATGATAAAACGCCCCTCACTCCGAATGAGGATATTCCGGCGAAAGGTCTTCCGAAGAAAAGGGATGGTTATGGCAAGAAGGAGGTGTCGCTAGAGGAAGCCAACGAGTTTTTCCGCATAATTTAACAGAGCGAGTTCAAGGTTATTGAGCAGCTCCACAAAACCCCGGCCAGGGTCTCGCTGTTGGAATTACTCATGAGCTCGGAACCTCATCGGGCTTTGCTAGTAAAGGTTTTGAACGAGGCCCACGTGGCCCAAGATATCTCTGTGGAAGGATTCGGAGGGCTCGTCAATAATATCACTGCCAACAACTATCTCGCCTTCACCGAAGAAGAAATCCCTGTCGAGGGAAGAGGGCATAACAAGGCTTTGCACGTATCAGTCAAGTGTATGGAGCACGTTGTAGCCAAGGTGCTCATCGATAATGGTTCCAGCTTAAACGTGATGCCCAAAAGCACTTTGGAGAAATTACCATTTAATGCTTCCCATCTAAAGCCAAGTTCCATGGTAGTTCGTGCCTTCGACGGCACCCACCGAGAGGTTAGGGGAGAGATCGACCTCCCGATACAAATAGGCCCTCACACCTGTCAGGTTACCTTTCAAATCATGGATATTAACCCCCCTTACAGCTGCCTATTAGGACGCCCGTGGATCCATTCAGTGGGAGTCGTTCCCTCTACACTCCATCAGAAATTGAAGTTTGTAGTGGAAGGGCATTTGGTTATCGTATCAGGCGAGGAAGACATCCTAGTGAATTGCCCATCCTTTATGCCATATGTGGAGGCCGCGAAGGAGTCATTAGAAACCGCTTTCCAGTCTTTCGAGGTGGTAAGTATTTCCTCCGTGGATTCCTTCTCTGGGCAACCTTGCCTGTCAGATACGGCAGTGATGGTGGCCCGGGTAATGTTGGGGAATGGTTACGAACCCGGAATGGGTTTAGGCAAGGACAATGGCGGTATAACTAGCCTGATAAGTGCCAAAGGAAATCGTAGGAAGTTTGGGTTAGGCTACAAACCCACACAGGCAGATATAAAGAAAAGCATTACGGGAAGGAAAAGCGGAAGTCAAGGCTCGCGATTAAGACAAGAAGACGAAGGAAGCCAGCCCTGCCACATAAGTAGGAGCTTTATAAGCGCGGGTCTAGGGGATGAAGGCCAAGTCGTTGCAATATGCGAAGATGATGCTCCAAGTGGATCGGATTTGGTACGACCATGCCCTCCTAATTTCCAACTAGGAAATTGGCGAGTGGAGGAGCGCCCAGACATTTACGCGACAAGCATAATATCCGACGACGAGACCCTTGAAGGTACTAATACCTGGGACCCGCCCATCGACTTCGAGCAAGAAACGAATCAAACAGAAGATGAAGAGAACGAGGATGTGGGACTTTCCTCGGAGTTGGAAAGGATAGTCGCCTAGGAGGACCAAGAAATGGGGCCTCATCAAGAAGAGACAAAACTAGTAGACTTGGGAGCTGGCAGTGCAAAAAGGGAAGTAAAGATAGGCACGGGTATGACCACGTCCATCCGCGAAGAATTAACATCCCTGCTAAGAGATTACCAAGACATCTTTGCTTGGTCGTACCAAGATATGCCCGGTTTGAGTTCTGACATTGTACAACACAGATTACCCCTAAATCCCGAGTGTCCCCCGGTAAAGCAGAAACTGAGAAGAATGAAGCCCGTGACATCCTTGAAGATAAAAGAAGAGGTAAAGAAACAATTTGACGCTGGGTTTTTGGCTGTCGCTCGGTACCCATAATGGGTTGCCAACATTGTACCAGTCCCTAAGAAGGATGGGAAGGTATGGATGTGTGTGGATTATCGGGACCTGAATCGGGCCAGTCCCAAAGACAATTTTCCTTTGCCGCACATCAATATTCTTGTAGATAATACGACCAATTTCGCTTTATTTTCCTTCATGGATGGGTTCTCCGGTTACAATCAGATAAAAATGGCGCCCGAGGATATCGAAAAGACTACCTTCGTCACCCTGTGGGGGACGTTCTGTTACAAGGTGATGTCCTTTGGACTCAAGAATGCCGGGGCAACTTATCAACGGGCCATGGTAGCTTTGTTCCACGATATGAGGCACCGAGAGATCGAGGTCTATGTGGACGACATAATTGCCAAATCTAAATCCAAGGAGGAACACCTCGTCAACCTGCGGAAGTTGTTTGAAAGGCTTAGGAAGTATCAATTGAGGTTGAACCCCGCTAAGTGCACTTTTAGGGTCAAATCGGGGAAATTGCTAGGTTTCATCATAAGCCAGAAGGGGATAGAGGTAGACCCCGAAAAGGTGAAGGCCATCCTCGAGATGCCGGAACCCCGTACTGAGAGGCAAGTCCGAGGTTTCCTGGGACGTTTGAATTATATTGCCAGATTCATATCACAGCTCACTGCTATTTGTGAGCCGTTGTTCAAACTCTTACGCAAAAACCAAACCGACCATTGGAATGGGGATTGTCAAGAAGAATTTGGGAGGATCAAAAAGTGTCTCATGAATCCTCCTGTGCTTATGCCACTGGTACCCGGAAGGCCTCTCATCTTGTATATGACGATTTTGGACGAGTCGATGGAATGTATGTTGGGGCAACATGACGAGTCTGGAAAGAAAGAGCGCGTCGTCTACTACTTGAGTAAGAAGTTCACGGCCTGTGAAATGAATTACTCCCTGCTCAAGAGAACGTGCTATGCTTTAGTCTGGGCGTCCCATTGTCTAAGACAATACATGCTGAGCCATACCACCTAGCTGATATCCAAGATGGACCCAGTTAAGTACCTAGCTCGCCTGGGCGAGCTAGGTGGCAAGCATCTCTCCCATTTTCCTATAAATAGGGGGAGAGGTGAAGAGGAAAATTGTTCAGCCCTCCTGGTAATTCGAGAATCACTTGAAATTAGTGAAAAAAATTGGTTCCGTGAAGAAAATCCGAGCCGAGGCGCTTCCGTAACGTTTCCGTGGGGATTCTCGTGAAGATTTTCAGCCGTTCTTCATTCGTTCTTCGGTCTTCAACCGGTAAGTTCTCGAAACCGAACTTTTCAATCTATTCTATGTACCCTTAGTAGCCCTCATTTGTTTTCATTTGCTTTTATTTTCATTTCATTTACTTTCCGTACCCCCTTTTGACGTGTTTTGGTCATTTGCTTAAGTCATTTTCTCACCTAAATCAAAAATAAAATAAATTTCCACCGATCGTTTGAATTGTAATATCCATTAATTTCGTTTAAAATGAAATTCGACCGTTCGGTCATGCCATAACCACGTTGGAAACCAAAAAGAGGTAAAATAATAATATAATAATCAAAAATATCTTTTAGTAAAATAAAACAAAAAAAAAAGCAATCTGAAGTTTCTCTTTGGGATTTCTCTTTCTTAATCGAATCGACTAATAAGCAAAGTGAAACTAAGGCTAAAATCAATTCATAAACCTAACTTTTATCATCGCCTAAAAAAAGCCATTTTCAAAGGTCCAACGCCTTGAAATGGTCTTTTCCGTTTTTATTAGTTAAGTGTAGGTTTCTAAAAAGGCCTAAAATCAACATGTAACGTTATTACCTCTTTCAAAAAAAAATAAAGAGATCATTAATGGTCCAATACCTTAATGTCTTCCCTCTTTTCAAAAGAATCGACAGTTTGTTTAACGGTCCAACACCTTAAATGACCTTTCATTCAACAAAAACATGTCTTGCAAAAAGGATAAAAACAACTCAACAAAACACCTTGTTTACAAAGAACTACGTAAGTCTGATTTCCTTATCGCAATTAAGGAATACGTAGGAGCAAGGGAAACACCCTCGTCGACCGCAAAAAGATTAAAAAAACATAAAAAGTATAAAAAGGAATAAAGATGTAAAAGGGAACCTAAAAATTGAAGTCATGTTTGCACATTTAATTAAAGGCTGCCGTCTCTTGTGACGGATGCGTGGGGTGCTAATACCTTCCTCGTGCGTAAATACAACTCCCGAACCTTTCATTTAAAGTTCGTAGATCACGTCTTTTCTGGTTTTTCCGACGTTTTCCTCAAATAAACGTTGGAGGCGACTCCGCCCGTATTCCTTTCTTGGAACATGCACCCGCGAGTCACGTGTCGCCCTCCCGCCGAAGGGAAGGTTGTGAAAGATGCCATGAACAACATGATCAAGCTGCAACATGTTGAAATTAAAGCATCCTTTGAAACCAGTACGCATGTATTTGGACATGTATTTAAAAAAACCTTATACAAGAGGCTTGTTGAAATGGTTTCAAGGAACGCTTTAAATGTGATTGCTGCTGAGGTTGAGCGTCTATGTTATCTCGGCAACGATCCCTCTTCGTGTGGTTGTGTGATGAGAATCACGCTCGGTCTTCCTTGTGCATGTGAGCTTTCTAGGTATACTGCAGGCAGCATCCCGGTGGATTCAGTCTATATGTTCTGGAGGAGACTTTGCTTTTCAGACCAAGGGTTATGTGAGGCCGAAGTCAGCATCAAGGAAGAGATTGAGACCATATCTAAAAGATTTGAGGAACTTGATGTGTGTGACAAACTAACTCTCAAGAGTCAACTTTGAGATATTGCATACCCTGATCATAACTCTATGTGCCCTCCTCCGTCAAAGGTCAACACTAAAGGTGCAACGAAGAAACCGATGAAAAGAAGTCAAAGATCCACAAAGCGTGATCCGTCTTACTGGGAGTATGTTGATGCTTTATATTCTGTTCAAAGCAGTAACTCTTCAGTGAAACATAGTGCATCATCTTTTGAACTGCCGAAGCCAACAAGGATCATCCCAATGTTGGATCAATTTGTGCCATTTATACAGGATTTCATTCACAACGTTGTGGATGTGAAAACGGGCGATAACTATGGATATCAGTCCATTGCCGCTTTATTAGGTATGGGGGAAGATTCTTGACCATTGGTGCGCAACAAATTGATTAAAGAACTTGGCAGATGGTCGCATGACTACATGTTAGTCGGTGAAAACAACTAACTTTTGTGTATAAAACTTGTATAAATTGTATCAAACTCTCCCAATTTATGGTTATTTTGTAGTATTATAAGTATTTTTTGTTAAGTATAGGTAATAAATACCTAGTATTTTCATTTTGTGTGATTAATAATCATTTTCTCTCAATTTCAGGTTAATTAGGAAAGCTTTGGTAAGTGTTGTTTTTCACCTTCTCGCTAAGCCAATCTGCTGGCTTAGCGAGCGTCCGCTAAGCACAACACTCCTGGGCTAAGCGCGAGGAAGACTATAGAAGAAGATGAGTTGTACAAGTTCGCTAAGCGCACCGCTTCATCTCACTAAGCGCACCGCTTTAGTTCATCCGCTAAGCGAGAAAGGCGCGCTAAGCCAAAAATCACTAACGTGCGCTAAGCGGTCAATAAGTGCATAAGCGCACGAGCATGAACAAGTCCACCTATTTAAGCCTGAAATCAGATTTTAGAAAGGGAGTTTGGACTGGAATTCAAAGCTTTGCATGTCTAGGGTTTCTAGAGAGAGAAATGTCCAAGTTCTAGAAAGTTTTGCTGTGTGAAGATCTGTAAAGACCAGAGCTTGAAGCAGGAGCTGGTTTGAGAGCTTGAGATGAGTTTGTGAGTGATTATGAGATCCTAGAGGTGAAGGAGAGATCCTCACCACTTGTATTTTTGCAATCTTTCATCTTGTTCTTCTCTTTGTTGTTAAGAAGGTTTCCTGGTATGGAAAGCTAAATCCTCTGTTGGATCTTCCCTGTAGGTACCTGATGTAAATATATTTTTATCTATTTAATGATGTTTTGTGTGTTCTCTGTCCTATCTACTTTTCATTCCAGTAAGCCTTTACCTTGATCATGTAGATGCATGCTTTGTTAGGGTCATTCAACAGTGGAAACTAGTCTGACTCTAAAGTCCTTGATAATGCAGGGCTGAGTTGTCGTGCTTTCACGAGGAATCGGGGTGTGATAATTTAGTTGAGTATGTGTGTCTTAATGTGGTCCTGGTTGAGTTTAGTCTTACAAGAGGAATCTGCGGATGATGCATGATCAGGATTAGGCTAAACTATCATGAGGAATCGGGGTTTAGTATCTCAGGAGACACCATAAGTGTAGAAGCAAGCTTCATTGCTTCATGATGATGAATCAAGATTGATTCATGATGATGAATCAAGATTTATTCAAGGTGTTTTGATGATAACAAAGATGATGAGAAAAAGCCCATGACAATGATTTCAAGATTGAGTCAAGAACAATTCAAGAATCAAGAGAAGTTTCAAGTTTCAAGTTTTCAAGAATCAAGAATCAAGAATAATCAAGAACAAGATTCAAGAATCAAGAAAAGACTCAATCAAGATAAGTACTAAAAAGTTTTTCAAAACATTGAGTAGCACATGAATTTTTCACAAAACCTTTTACCAAAGAGTTTTTACTCTCTAGTAATCGATTACCAATTTATTGTAATCGATTACCAGTAGCAAAGATTGTTTTCAAAAAGCTTTCAACTGAATTTACAACGTTCCAATTGATTTCAAAATGGTGTAATTGATTACAATGATTTGGTAATCGATTACCAGTGTGTTTGAACGTTGAAATTCAAATTCAAATGTGAAGAGTCACATCATTTCACAAAAATGCTTTGTGTAATAGATTACAATGATTTGGTAATCGATTACCAGTGATAAGTTTTGAATAAAAATCAAAAGATGTAACTCTTCCAATGGTTTTCAAGATTTTCTAAAGGTTATAACTCTTCTAATTGTTTTCTTGACCAGACATGAAGAGTCTATAAAAGCAAGTCCTTAACTTGCATTTTCAAGACATCGATTACAATCTTTTACATCCTTTGAATCTCTTTGAACATCCTCTTGAATTTCTTCTTCTTCTTCCTTTGCCAAAAGCTTTCTAAAGTTTTCTAGTTTTCCAAACCTTGAAAACAAAACTTGTGCTATTCATCTTTTTCATTCCCTTCTCCCGTTGCCAAAAAGAATTCGCCAAGGACTAACCGCCTGAATTCTTTTTGTGTCTCTCTTCTCCCTTTTCCAAACGAACAAAAGACTAACCGCCTGAATTCTTTTGTGTCTCCCTTCTCCCTTGTCAAAGAATTCAAAACGACACAACCTGAGAATTCTTTTGATTCTTCCCTTTCCCTAAAACAAAAGATTTCAAAGGACTAACCGCCTGAGAATTCTTTTGTTTCCCCATTCACAAAGTTTCAAAGGACTAACCGCCTAAGAACTTTGTCTTAACACATTGGAGGGAACATCCTTTGTGGTACAAGTAGAGGGTACATCTACTTGGGTTGTTGTGACTAAGAACAAGAGAGGGTACATCTCTTATGGATCAATTCTAGTGGAGGGTACATCCACTAGGTTGTTCAAAGAGAACAAGGGAGGGTACATCCCTTGTGGATCTTTGCTTGTAAAGGAATTTACAAGGTTGAAAAGAAATCTCAAGGACCGCAGGTCGCTTGGGAACTGGATGTAGGCACGGGTTGTTGCCGAACCAGTATAAAACTCTTGTGTGTTTATCTTCTTCTTCCCTACTCTTTTAATTTCCGCTGTGCACTTTAATTACCACTTTTACTTTTGGTTAAGTTTATATTTCTGTTATTTACTTTCTTAACAACATAGTGAAAGCCTAAGAAGGGTAAATTTTAATTAGTAAAGGTTCATTAATAATTAATTCAACCCCTCCCTTCTTAATTATTTTGAGGCCACTTGATCCAACAATAAGAACACATGAGGATTGTTAGATAGAGAATATCTTTTTAGCATCAGGCACCTATTAGGAAGACCAACGTGTTCTCTACTTGTTTTTACAAATCATTTCTCTCGCGTGATTTTCTTTCTTTTTGCACAGATAGTTTATACACCTGTTCATATTCACACTTACCTTTACACACCTGACACCTATTTGCTGAAATAGCTTACCAAATAACACAAGTTCCCTGAGTGTTTGATACTCGGTTCTTACTATTTTATACTACTTGTGCGATCCGATGCACTTGTCGGAAGCTGAAAACTACACCAACCTCTTCGGTGGCACATAGAGATTTGAACAATTAAGGTTGTCCCTACTTGTTGATGGGTTTTCCAAGGTATGTTTTTAGGTAATTTTTTTTAAGAACAAACTTTAAATAACTTAGATGTGTATGTTTGCTTGATTCAGGTAAGTGTGGACAAGTGGATGGATATAACGGAGATGGGATATGTCATTGCATCACGGTATAACGTAATCCTAGTGTCATTGTCCCGACAACAAAACATGACATTTTTTCCTCTTAGAATTTAACCACCACCCGATTCTTTTGTGCACCGAATGATATGTGTCGGTCATGTGTTTGGAAATCATTTTGTTCAGGTACATTGAAGGTAGTTAGTCTAAGAATTATGCAATCACTTCCCTGGTTCATTTGAGTTAATAATGTTTGTTCACGCACAATAGGTTTATTTGAAAGACTGTTGTTCTTTACCGCCTCTAGCGTTGTTGTGGTCAACCAATTGTTATTCTCAGGCAAAGCAGTGGCCAACTCCATATATTAGTAGAATGCAGTAGTACACAAGCTTGATGTCATTCAAAAGAGACTATGTCGACCTAAATGAAGACCGAACATGCATTTTTTATCTAATTGTATTCATTATGTGATATAATTTGTTGTAAGCCATTAAAGGATAATTATTAAGTACTCGTTTCGTTAAGAAAAAAACTAGTTGGTGCAACCAAAATCAATTACGCATGTACGATACAACATTGTCATGATTGACAACACATAATAATATGCATGCATATTAAAGTTTGAGCGTGACACGACATTGACTGACTTGACAACACATTCTGATGCACGACATTGGTTTAGTAGGAAACATAAAAACGAAACATGTTCACGCGTGTTCTTTTGTAAAAAAAAAGTGAAGCAATATGTCGGTGAGAACCGTGTATATATATGAGACACGGCAAACGCTAATAAATCACACATTATCTTGCTTTCACATACTCTCCCAATTGATACACAAAGTATGGCATTTTAAGAGAAACTAGCAGTCAACGATTGTCAACTCAAGGTTGGGTTTCATTTTTCCTAATGGATCGATTATTCACAATGATAGTAGGGTTTACTTCCAAACTTTCACTCCGGTGCCCATTCGAGTACCAAACAACTATGATTTTGCAAGCCTAATGATGGAAGCTTGCTTGTGGGGCTTCTATGGAGGCTGGATCTTTGAGCTTCAATGAGGTCCTTTAATGGTGATTTTCCACCATGGAGATGCAGCGGAAGACAAAGGAGAAGAGGTGAGAGGAGGCGCCATACACTAAGGAATAAGCTATGGAAGAAAGAGCTTCACCACCAAGATGAGCCTTGGATAAGAAGCTTGGAGAGGATGCTTCAATGGAGGAAAAGAAAGAGGGAGAGAAAGAGAGAGGGGGGAGCACAAAATTGAAGGAAGAAAAAGGGAGAGAAGTTAAACTTTGAGTTGTGTCTCACAAGACTCTCATTCATCAAAGTTACAACAAGTGTTACACATGTTTCTATTTATAGACTAGGTAGCTTCCTTGAGAAGCTTTCTTGAGAAAACTTCCTTGAGAAGCTTCTTTGAGAAAACTTCCTTAAAAAGCTAGAGCTTAGCTACACACACCCCTCTAATAACAAAGCTCACCTCTTTGAGAAGCTTCCTTGAAAAGATTCCTAAAGAAGCTAGAGCTTAGCTACACACACCTCTCTAATAGCTAAGCTCACCTCCTTGAGATGAGAAGCTAGAACTTAGCTACATACCCCTATAATAGCTAAGCTCACCCCCATGACAAAATACATGAAAATACAAAAAAAGTCCATACTACAAAGACTACTCAAAATGCCTTGAAATACAAGGCTAAAACCCTATACTACTAGAATGGCCAAAATACAAGGCCTAAACGAAGGAAAAAACCTATTCTAATATTTACAAAGATAAGCGGGCTCATACTTAGCCCATGGGCTCAAAATCTACCCTAAGGCTCATGAGAACCCTAGGGCCTTCCCTTGGATCTCTGGCCCAATCTACTTGGAGTCTTCTATCCAATGCCCTTGCAGGGTAGGATTGCATCACCTAAAAACCAGAATACACAATACCCTTTAGCTAACCAACAAACAATTTTTGGATGAAATTCACTACCGCCAAGCATTCACCCATACAGGTAATCAAATTCGCTTTCAATGTATGCAATTGATAAATGATAATGATGTCAACACAATGTTAATGTGTAATGATCAATTTTCATGTGTTGGTCCGATTGAGTTATTATGCACCATTGGAAGAACACCAGATGAAGTAATAAACTTACTTGAACGCACTATGACCCATACTCATGACGCGCTCTTGTATTACAACGGGAGATGGAACATGCCACCCCAGAACAAATTTGTAGGATGCGCGTTCACAGGAAAAAATCCAAAGAAATTTGAAATTCCTTCAGGATGTACCCTTGATGAACTGAAGGATTTGATAAAGCAAGTTGCACCTAAAGGGATTCCCCCTCAAGGAATTCAGGAATCACAAGCGGTAAGATGACTATTTTTTCGGCAACCAAGACGTTTTGAGTATTCAAATTAAAGTTATAAAATATGAAATTAATGAACTGAAAACCAATGATGAAGTGCTGAAGGTGTTAGTACAGTCTAACTACTGGAAAAATATAGGCCAATAGAAATTTTAGCTATTTTTACTAAACATGGTATGGAATTCAAAGACGATGTGGATGCCATATCGCTAAACGACTGAATGCAACGTTTCTTTTTTTGTTTTTCATGTAACTTTTATCTGTTTGTTTATAGCGTGTTTGAATTCCATAATAAAATTGAATGTGTTGTTTTAATGGTCCAAATATAATTTATTTTAGTTGTTCCACCTTCAGACCTTAGGCATACTTTGAAGGGTGGAAATCCTGTTTTTTTTTTTAATTTCGTGCTTCTTTTTTTAGGTGTTATTCGGTGGAACCGGATGACGATATTTTTTTTTTTGGCTTCTTTCACGTCCAAACATGAGAAATAGTGCCCCTCGAATGTCTTAGGCAACTCCCGCATAATTTTAAAAAACCCCCGAACATGGGTACTTGAACATGTTTGAAGGCTCCAAATCTTTTTTTTTTAATTTCGTGCTTGATTTTTGAGGTGTTATTCGGTGAAACCGGCTGACGATATTATTTTCTTTAGCTTCTTTGACGTCCAAACATGAGAAATAGTGTCCCTCAAATGTCTTAGGCGACTCGCGCATAATTTTAAAAAACCCCCAAACATTGGTACTTGAACATGTTTGAAGGCTCCAAATCCTATTTTTTTAAATTTCGTGCTTATTTTTTGAGGTGTTATTCGGTGGAACCGGCTGACGATATTATTTTTTTTGGATTTTTGACGTCCAAACATGAGAAATAGTGCCCCTTGAATGTCTTAGGCGACTTGCGCATAATTTTAAAAAAACCCCGAACATGGGTACTTGAACATGTTTGAAGGCTCCAAATCCTATTTTTTAATTTTTTTTTAATTTTGATCTTCTTACTTTAAAACATAAACATTTAGTTATCTTATTTTTAAAAATTTATAATTTTAATCTCATTATTATGAAGGAAATTCATGATTTTCGGAATCGGAATCAGAACGTTAGTTAATCAGAATCGGAATCGGAATCGGAGTGTCATATAGAGTGCACAAAAAGTAAACTATATTAAACAAAAAAGTGTAACAAATACAAAAAATGATGGCAACTACAAAACATAAAAAACACCATCAATGCTCTGTGCGCCATCTTTGTCGAGCCCTAACACTTCCATCTGCGCTGGCACCCCCCTGGCGATCCTCAGGCAATCTTGCATGATATCATGTAACTTTGTCCCTACAATGATCATCCTAAGGTTGAGCACACGCTCCAACCTTTCTGCGATCACCTCATAGCCTTCGTAATCATCCTGTGACAGTCATAAAAAACATTTATTACAAAATTTAAAATAAATAGCAATTCATCAAACATTAAACGCGCAAATAATCTTACCACTGCATGTCGAGGGGGGTCAAATGCCACTGGAACCTGTGGGATGTCCGGCTGCATGTAGTCCCCATGGTCTGGGGTAGGTGCATGTCTAGGCTGGTCACCTGCCTGGGTCGGTATCATGAATGAGTGAGATATCTGGAAAAACCACTCCATGTAATCTGCAGATACCTACCCAGGCACTACACAAAGGTCACCCACAGCTACTACGTGGTCCGAGAAATGCATCCACATGTCATCTATATCATCATATGACAACAAAGCACTAACAGGCGGTGGAGGGATGCTCTGAATGTACCCAAATTGGCGTAGCACCCTCTCCGGTCGAACTATGACCACCATAGGACCCCATCTCAGCTGACCCTGGAACGATGAAATCAGCTCAAACCCCCTAACCCCTCGACGGTCAATGTAAGGCATCTAGCACACGTCTGTGATTGTCAAAGCATCTAAACATGCCCGGTATGATACTCTTGTTATCCCTTTCATGTGAGCCTTCGTAGTAAGCCACCAGGAGGCACGTGGGGTCGTTTCGTCGTACGCATCATCAGTGACGCACTGATGCACACTGGGAAAGTGCTCATATATCCATGCATACTGGGAATACATCATGCACTGAATGCAGTGAATGATGTATTCCCTAAATGCACAAATTTGTTGTGCAGCTTTCACATAAACAAGAATGTGAAGGCCAAATGTAAATCACTAATTGCACAAAAAAATGCTTGGGATTATGTCATGGATTGTTGGGGATGTCTGACTGATTGTCCTTCAGAACAGCAGTTTGATGAATGCCTGAAGAAGTTCGAAATGGCTTGCGCACCTTGGCCAATGTTTGTTGACTATGTCAAGGAAACATGGATAATACCACACAAGGAAAAATTTGTTTCCGCCTGGACTAATAAGGTGATGCACTTAGGAAACACAACAACAAACAGGTATGAAACTGTTCAACTATTTCTATTAACGTTGACAAATTTATGGAATTGTATTATTGTATATCTTTATTTTTATTTGTGTATTTGAAATGTATGGTTGAATCTGCTCACTCGTCTTTAAAAAGACTGTTACAAAATAGCATTGGAGATTTATGCAGTGTGTAGGATGCCATGAACAACATGATTATGTTGCAGCACATGGAGATTAAAGCATCATTTGAAACAAGTACACATGTCGTTGGACATGTGTTCAAAAAAACCTTATACAAGAGGCTGCTTGGAATGGTTTCAAGGTATGCTTTAAATCAGATTGCTGCTAAATTAGAGCGTGTTGACTATGCTGGCAAGAATCCCTTAAGTTGTGGTTGCATGGTGAGAACCACGCTTGGTCTTCCTTGTGCTTATGAGCTATCCAAATATGTTGGTGGTTGCATCCCACTGGATTCAATCCATATGTTCTGGAGGAGACTCAATTTTTCAGACCAAGGGTTATCTGAGCCCGAGGTGGGCATCAAGGACGTAATGGAAACAATATCCAAAAAATTCGAAGAACTTGATGTTTGTGGCAAGTTTACTCTAAGGACTAAACTTTGGGAAATTGCATACCCTGATCAGAATTCGATGTGTCCTCCTCCAGCAAAGGTTAACACAAAGGGGACACCGAAGAAAACTACGAGCAGGAACCCAAGGTCAACAAACCGTGATCCATCTTACTGGGAGTATGTAGATGCCTTTGAATCTATTCAAAATAGCAATTCGTCGGTGAGGCGTATTGCATCATCCTCTGAGCAACAGAATCGAAGAACGATGATGCCCATGTTGGACCAATTTCAGTCATTTATGCACGACTTCATTGATAAGATTATTGATGTCAAAGCTGATGGTAACTGTGGATATCGGTCGGTTGCCGGTTTATTAGGTATGGGTGAAGACTCTTGGTCGGTGGTTTGCAACCATCTGCTTAAAGAACTTGCCAATTTCTCATAACACTATATCAAGCTCTTTGATGGCACGGAGAGATTTGAGGAATTAAGGATGTCACTACTTGTTGATGGGTTAACCAAGGTATGTAATTTATGTATTTGATTTTTAAGACTTTACTTTGAAATTAAGTTTGATGTGTATATTTGTTTCATTCTGGTGACAACGGATAAGTGGATGGATATAACGGACACGGGACATGTCATTGCATCAAGGTATAACGTAATCGTTGTATCCTTGTCTAAACAACAAAACATGACATTTTTTCCTCGTAGAAGTCAACCGCTGGCAAATTCTTCATTGCATCGTATAATTTGTATCGGTCATGTGTATGGCAATCATTTTGTTGAGGTACATTGTAGATATGAAGTGTTTTTTTTATATTTATGCAATGAGTTTTGTATTGAGTTAACATATTTTTCGCATATACAACAGGTTTATTTAAAAGAACGTTGTCCTTTACCGCCTGTACCATTGTTATGGTCTAGCAATTGTCATCCCCAGGCGAAGTCGTGGCCAAATCCATATATTAGCAGAATGCAGCATTACAAGAGCTTCGTGATGTTCAAGAGAGACTATGTTGACATAAATGATGATTGAACATGTAATTTATAATGACTGGTCATGTTGAACATGTAATTTATTTGTTACGTCCACAACAAAATTATTACTTAATTCTAAAAAAGCATGTATGATGAATTGTTGTCTGCATTAACATAAAGCGCGTGAAAGGACCCTGCACAACATGACTACACATGCAGGTCTGATGCAAGCTAAAGCATGTCACGTCATTGGTGTAGTTGATAACACATACAGAAAGCATGTGCATGCGTATTTTTAATCTTTAAAAAATGCAGCACTGATATTAAAAGTCATCTATATATATGACACAACCTAACACTGTAAGAAAGCACAAGTTTCAATCTCAACCCAAGTCATACAAAAAACTATGGCATTCTTAGGAGAGACAAGCAGTCAGACAGTTGTGAACTCCACATTAGGTTTTATTTTTCCAAATGGATCCATTGTTCACAACGACAGTGGTGTTTCCTTTCAAGCTTCCACTCCAGTTCCCATTCGAATACCTAACGGGTGTGATTTTCAAACGTTAAAAATCAGAATACACAATACCCTTAAGCTAACCGACAAGCAATTTTTGGATGAAATTTACTACCGGCAGCCTTTCACATATGCAGGTAATTAATTTCGGTTTCAATGTATGCAACTGAAAGATGATGTTGATGTTAACACAATGTTAATGTGTAATCATGAATTTTCGTTTGTTGGTCTGATTAAGTTATTATGTAGCATTGCTAGAACCCCAGATGGTATTTTAAACTTACTTGAAGCTACTATGACCCCTACTCATGATGCCTTGCTATATTACAATGGGAGGTGGAACATGTCACGGCAAAATGAGTTTGTTGGTTACTCATTCATAGGAAAAAATCCCAAAAACTTTGACATTCCCATGGGATGTACCATGGATGAACTGAAGGATTTGATCAAGCAAGTTGCGCCTCGTGGGATTCCCCCTTATGGTATTGATGAAACACAAATGGTAAGGCAATTGTTTTTTCGGAAACCAAGTCACTATGAGTATTCAGAAAAAGTTATAAAATTTGAAATAATTGAACTCAAAACCAACGAGGATGTGATGAAGATGCTCATTGAGTCTAACTACTAGAAAAAGATTGGGCCAATAGAAATTTTAGTTGTTTTCAGTAAACCTGTACCACAAATGGAAGACAAGTTGTCCTTGTCGCAAAATTAGCATGAGTTAGTTGTAGTATTTGATGCGAACTTAATTTTGTTCGACTATGTTGAAGTTAATGTACTGTTTGAATTCATGTATTGCATAATCATTTTTAATGTACTGTTTGAAATAAAGAAGTTGAAAAGGGTGTAGACATATGGAGCAATTTCAGTCAAAATACACATGTGTAACGGATAATAAATATGCCCCTCGAGTCAATCCAAAATGTTGGATCAAGTGACCTCAGAATAATTAAGAAGGGGGGGTTGAATTAATTATTACTAGACCTTTACTAATTAAAAATTACCCTTCTTAGGCTTTTACTATGTTGTTAAGAAAATAAAGAATATAAAAGAAACTTAACCAAAAGTAAAAACGGGATTTAAAGTGCACAGCAGAAATTAAAAGAGTAGGGAAGAAGGAGACAAACACACAAGAGTTTTATACTGGTTTGGCAACAACCCGTGCCTACATCCAGTCCCCAAGCGACCTGCGGTCCTTGAGATTTCTTTTCAACCTTGTAAAAATCCTTTTACAAGCAAAGATCCACAAGGGATGTACCCTCCCTTGTTCTCTTTGAACAACCTAGTGGATGTACCCTCCACTAGAACTGATCCACAAGAGATGTACCCTCTCTTGTTCTCAGTCAACAACCCAAGTAGATGTACCCTCTACTTGTACCACAAAGGATGTACCCTCCAATGTGTTAAGACAAAGTTCTCAGGCGGTTAGTCCTTTGAAACTTTGTGAATGGGGAAACAAAAGAATTCTCAGGTGGTTAGTCCTTTGAAATCTTTTGTTTTAGGGAAAGGGAAGAATCAAAAGAATTCTCAGACTGTGTCGTTTTGAATTCTTTGACAAGGGAGAAGGGAGACACAAAAGAATTCAGGCGGTTAGTCCTTTGTTCTTTTGGAAAAGGGAGAAGAGAGACACAAAAAGAATTCAGGCGGTTAGTCCTTGGCAAATTCTTTTTGGCAAAGGGAGAAGGGAATGAAAAAGATGAATAGCACAAGTTTTTGAACAAAGAACTTTTCTTGGAAGAAAAAGTTTTGAACAAAAACTTTTAGAAAGATGAAGAGAAGATGAAATAAGAAAGTTCTGAAAGAAATGAAAGAAGATGTTGAAAGATAGATTGAAAGATAGAATGATTGAAAGAGATGATGGATATGAATTAATTTATTATGTTTCATGCCAAGGTCACATATTTATAGTTTCTTGATGACTCAAGTCAAAACTTGTAACTCTTAGCAATTCCTTTAAAACTAATTACTTAAAAAAGATATGACTTTTGAAAGAATCTTCAGAAACAAGTTACTTGAAGAAATGTGACTTTTGGAAATGAATTTTTCGAAAACAGTCATTGGTAATCGATTACCATAAAGGTGTAATTGATTACACATCAACAGATGTGACTCTTCATTTTGAATTTTGAAAATCTTAATGTTTTAAAAACCACTGGTAATCGATTACTATAATCTGGTAATCGATTATCAGAGAGTAAAACTCTTTGATAATGATTTTGTGAAAACTTCTTGTGCTACTCAATGTTTTGAAAAACATTTTAATACTTATCTTGATTAAGTCTTCTCTTGATTCTTGAATCTTTGAGTCTTGAATCTTGATCATGATTATTCTTGAATCTTGATTCTTGATTCCTGAAATCAAATTTCCTCTTGATCCTTGAAGTGTTCTTGACTCATTCCTGAACTCAATCTTGAACTCATTCTTGAATGTCATCATCTTTGTGATCATGAAGTGATCTTGACTTTTGAGCTTTTTGTCATCATCTTTGTTATTATCAAAACTCCTTGAATCAATCTTGATTCATCATGAAGCTTGCTTGTACACAAAACCCCCCATTTCTTACTTTGCTCAAAATAATCTAAATAACTTGCAATTACTAACCCACCACTGCTTTCCAATCAAACCCTACAACACACCCCTTCTTCACTTTCAAACCCCCCACCCCATATTTATTCCTCCAACAACCTCTTCCATTAGAATAATCCAACACTTATTTCTTTCCCCTCTCTTCACCCTCCCATTAAGATTTTGTGATAAAATCAAATCAAATAATTTAGGTCGAACAAAGAGAATATTGCTTTTTATTTTAGGGTTTAGGGTTTAGGGTTTAGGGTTTAGGTTTAGGGTTTAGGGCATAAAGAAGTATGCATTGGCATTGGCATTGACATTGATATTGATATTGATATTGTTATTGGTTGTGTGTAGAGTCTGATAGACTAGAATGACGGCTACTACCATTCTCTTCATAGCACCCCATTTATGATTTTCCCTTCCATTCACGCCAATCGCCTGCACTCTCTATACTATACTTTCTCGTGCTCTGTGACTGTCACTCACTCACTCAAAAACCAAACATGCCCTTAAGTCCACCAAAATGATGAAATACTTCCTCCATTCAATTTTAGAGAAAAAAATATTGTTCCTAATGTGTCATTTTAGAAAATATGAATACAGATTTTTATCTGAGGTGACAAAATTTAAAAAAAAAATTAATTTGATAGAATAAAATTATAAATTTTTTTTAATTTATTTTTTTCTATGACCCCTACTCATGATGTCCATTTTTTGTTTAATTTTTTTTCTACACCCTTTTCAATTTCTTTATTTCAATTATATTTAAAGTTATATTTAAAATTAATTTTTATTAGTTGGTAAACTAAGTTAACTAGACCATTTATAATAATTTACATAGACTATAACTAAGTTAACTACACCATTTTAATAACACGCGTGTATATAGACACAAATGGAATACACAATCAATGGAAATAAATAAAACTAACATTACTAATGAAAATAAATAAAACCAACATTACTAATGAAATGGGTTCATGTACAATATCTGTATATACATGGAATATCAATATAAAATATGTAAATAAACTACGTCTGATCCGTGCGCCGCCTGCGTCTAGACCTAACATATACTAGATGGTCTTGTGTCACACTCCTGGCCATCCTGAGGCATTCTTCGATCACCTCATGTGTCGATGAGCCTAGCATGACCACCCCTAGACTCAGATGGCGCTCCAACCTCTCAGCAATCTCATCTCAAACTTCCTGTTAAATACAAAACAAACAGATTACACAAATTATTATGCAAATATTGATGTAAATAACGTAAATTATTAGTATCACTTACCACTGCATGTCTCGGCTCCTCCACAGATGTCGACGATGCTCCTGGCTCCGGCACGTGAGGGATATCCGTCTGTGGGGTCTAAGGGACGACTCGGGGCTGCGGGGCATGACCATTAGACAGAGGATCTGATGTGTGGCCTAGTGTCATGAAAGGATGCTAGATGCGAAAGAACCAGTCCATGTAGTAATTGGCACACTGACCTGGCATAGCGCACACCTCACCTGCTGGAACGATATGATCCGAGTAGTGCATCCACCTGTCGTGTATATCATCATATGATACCCATGAATCGACAGGAGGAGAAGGAATGGTCTGCCTGTATCCAAACTGTCGCACGACCCTCTATGGTCAGTAATAAACAGCAACAGGCCCTCAGCGCAAGAGACCAGAATAGCATGATATCATATGCAAGTCCCGGACCGGTCGGTGCTCCCCATACGAGATCCAACAAACATCCAGAATCCGGATTCGGTCCAGGCGCTCCCTGTACGTTAGTGTATGTATGTATGCTCTTCACAGTTTTCTTCATCGCAATCCACCTACACGCACGCGGGGAATCCTCGTCGTATTCTTGATCAGCAATGGAGTCTGTGACTGAGGGAAAGTGCTCGTAAATCCAGCACTACAGATGTAACATCAAAATGATAAACATTAATAATGAAAGTCTAACAAAATTTAAAGTTGAACATTGTTGAACCTCAACGAATGAAAAACATATTTGTTACCTACAACAGTGTGATATAACCGCCAAGCTGTCAGCTGCTGCTGATAGAGACATCGCTCAGCTGGTCGTACATATGCACCAGAGCAGCCACCCCCCAGGCATACCTCCCAGTTTGATTGAGGTCACGAAAAGCCTCCAAGTACACAACATGCACATTGGTTGCACTCTTGTTAGCAAATAGAGTGCAACCCAAAAAATGAAGAAGATATGCGTGAGCCGCAACTATCCAATGACCTGCCTAGCATTGGCGCTCGTATATATCACATACCCATTGCAGGCGTACGTACGGTTCACGACACTGGGCTGTCTCAGCCCTGACAGACTCTGCAAAGACCATCAATAAGTCCACCAGCATCTGAACCGCATCATCCACGTGCAAGGGCTGAAAGGCGTGCAAGTCGCCAACCATGGGTAGATGAAGAAGCGAGGAGACATCGTCCAGCGTGATCGTGAGCTCTCCCACTGGGAGATGGAAACTAGACGTCTCCCGGTGCCACCGCTCCACAAATGAGGACAAAAGTCCCCAATCGCCGGAGTCTACCGAACACGTGATCAGAGGACTTAGTCTTGTCCCAGCAACGAGTCCCTCAATGGCAGGGACAGGCCTGGCTAAACTATGGACCTTCCTCCCGTGAGAGGATAACTTCAACTCAGGATGCTCCTGAATTGAAGTATAAAGGAACGCAAAATTCGTTAAAATTATCATTTAAAGGAAAACTAATTTCAATCATAAAGTATAATTTACAAGTAACTAAAATTAAATATTATAAATACCTCTCACGTCCATACGCTGCAAGCAACGTGATCCGCATATTGGGTCAACACGGATGGATCACTCAGACCACCCGAAAATCCCTCATGCTCATTTTCAGCAGCCTCCTCACCTGTGTCCGCAGGAATGTCTGCCACAATGTCCTCTACATCAGTTGGTGCCATCGGGTCATCTAGAAATACATCAGTCTCAACATCTGGCACAGGAACCACTGGCTCATCGTGCACCGCAGTCACAGCGACTCGCTGCCTCCGTGCGGATGTGGTAGGCCTTCGATGCTGCGGAGCATCATCGGAATCATCACGATCTCCTCGGCCCATACCTCTGCCAGTAATATGACCTAAGGCATGACTTAATCCTCTGGTCCTAACCATGATCTGCAAATGAGTACCGCAAAATCCATCACTCATTTCATTCTCTCAAATTTCATGCGTGAGTCTCACAAACCCACCAAAGCCAGATGACAAATGAAAATGATTAAAATCATTGAAAGCATGGTTGAGTGAGTGATTAAAATCATTGAAAGCATGGTTAGGTCACTTTAGGATTTTAGAAACTTTCTCATATGTTGACTAAATCAATAAGCACGCACACTTGTGTGTTTGAAATCATTGAACGAAGATGGAATATCCAACTTCATCACCCATTACATGTGGTTGTCCACTTTTCGAATGCAGAGTTCAATGACAATCCTTAGATGCAATTTTATAGTGAGGTTATAAGGGAATTATGTACATGCATCAATAAGTTGGTGGGATATCTAGGTGGAGCAGAAGATCATGTTGAAGTTGCACAATATTAAAATTGTGGATGATATGTTTGGGGAGTGATATTGCCATATTAATGAGGAAAATTGTTTCACCGAGTAACAAACAAAGCTTATACAACTTTTAAACTTTTATTTTTTAAGTCACTTGCTTAAATACTATTTAATACATTTTCTTTGGCTTTGTAGCTAAATTCCCAATTTGCAAAAGCTAGCTATAAATATCTAAAGCTTTATTTGTAGTGCATTCAATTGTCAACGTAAATGAAGTGTCTATGAGAAAGTAATTTGCTTTTTTTAAAGTCAATAATCAATTCCAAATCTTTCTTATAATTATTTTTTAGTTATTTATCTCAATGTTAAAGATTATATTGAGAAAAGGAATAGGTTTGAGCATAAAAGATTGCATGACTTGGTAAACAACCCTTAAGCAAACCATAAGGATGAAGTTGATGCAATTAACCATAAGGATGAGTGACTAGTCAGAGAGATGGATGGGGACGATGTTGAAGTTGGAGATGAAAGGGGTTTTGAGGGAGATAATGAAGTTTGATGCTGACTACCGAGTCATTATCGTATTGGCAACATTATAGCCCTGTACAAGTTTATCTTGACATTGAAATTCAAGGGAATTTACCTTAGTAACTCTTGAAGAACAACATGCACGCAAGCACACACACTTGTGACATAATTCATCATACTGACACTCACATAAACTAGTATATATCAAGTTAGGGTCAGAAAGTTGATCTACTATTCAAACTACTAGCTAAGCAGGTAGATGGTTGAGTTGAATAATGCCACTGCCATTTGTGAATATTTTGGTCACGTCATGGCTTCTTGTACATGTTTCTCTGCTAAGAAGTTGCCCTACTTGACTTCAACTCTCTCTAGTTGTGATTTTTATCTTTGTAATATTGAAACTAGTTTTAGAAGTAATATATGGTTTGGAATATTTGGATAATTTCTTACAAACACTAGGTATCTTTTGGAATTTTTTAAATGAAAAAATTGTCAACATCTCAATATAATCATAATTCATGCTAATCAATATATACTATTTCGATAATTCCCTGAAAAAAGATACATCTATATATAATCATAATTCATGATAATCAATCTATACTATTTATCTATATGTCAACATCTCATTATTTACAACCAAATTGTGACTAAGGTCAAAACAAATTGTGACAACAATCTAATAAGAATGATCGAAATTATATGAAATATTTACTCTTCTACCAAAGTAATACATAAAAGGAAATTACATATTTGCATTAAATCAAATTGAAACAATTGATATTCTCCAAAATGACACTATTTATCAAATATTTACCATACATTCAGAGGTCATCCTAATAACCAAAATTCCTAATTTCAAAAATAACTCACAATGTATCAAATATTTAACAATTTGTAAAATGAAGTTGTGACTGTTTACGGATCAAGGGATCCGTAAGCATTTTCCGGATCAAGTTGATCCT
>NC_038247.2:23215316-23228350 GCF_000004515.6 Glycine max | reverse complement strand
GATAGGTACCCAAAGTTTAATAGTGAACTTCGTTAGGAAGTTCTACATTCGAAATAATGCGTAGTTGTAGCAGTCGCGGGAGCCTCAATGGGACCTGGTTACACGAATATAATCGGTTTTCACCTCTGTTGGCAGCGTAGGGAAGCTTCAAGTAGTTTACGGATCAGTTGATCTGTAAGCATATTTTGGATCAACTTGATCCGGAAAATGCTTATAGATCACTTGATCCGTAAACTATGTCTGAGTAGTTTACAGATCAGGTGATCCGTAAGCATTTTCTGGATCAAGTTGATCCAAAATATGCTTACAGATCAACTGATCCGTAAACTACTTGAAGCTTCCCTACTCTGACAACAATGGTGGAAACAGAGGATAGTGGCGCTTACCTCGATGGTCGACGCTGACGTCACTCCCTCGACGGTGGACGGTGGCGTAGCTCTTCAATGGTAGTGACAGAATCAAACGCAAGCTCCTCTTCACGGCAACAATGGTTCGTGGCTGAGGAGGAAGAAGAAGAATCAAACGCTCTGAGGAAGAAGAAGAAGATAGCGAGAGAGAGACAGGTCCAAGAGGTCACCAACAAAATACGAAAATGGCTCTGAGGAAGAAGAAGAATCAAACGCTTTGAGGAAGAAGAAGAATCAAACACTGTGTGAGGAAAAAGAAACTGCAACGGAGAGACAGAGTAGCAGGAGAGAGAGAGTCATGCATTTTTTTAAAAAAATTAACCCAGGGGTATTACGGGCTTTTCACCTCAAGTGCTAGGTGCACCAGCAAAAATGCTGGGTGCACCTAGCAGCACTCTTCATGTTCATAATGGCTTTTTCCTGGTTGTTGGTTCTGCTCCTTCATCTTACCCTTGTAATCATGCCACCTTGGGCATGCCATTATCAAAGAAGGAAACCAAGACGAGAAGGGATTGATAACTAAGGAGGAAGCATATTGATAATATGGCTGAAGAGAAATTATTGCCAAAAGATCATTAGAGTAAAATTACATAAATGTTAACTTTGCCAAATCATATACTCATCTATGCATGTCCTACACCCAGTAATAAACATTAAACACTTCGCAAAAATATAATTGTTACGCCTACATAAAAACAAACTTTTGTTTACTTCTATAAGAATTTTTTATTGGAATGCTCAAAATTATGATGTTGTATATAATTTATTTTATGTTATTTTATTATTTTCATAGTATATACTTTTTTATTTCTATCAATGTCTTAAGAGTTCTGACTAACAAAATCTTATTTTTACAAGATAATTTTTAATTATATATTGTTGTTGTGGTGATAAATCAATAAATACACCAACGAAAAGAAAGTATTTATTGATAGACTTTACACTATTAGAAAATACACTTTGAACATCGGTTATTTAGAACATTCTACATCGGTTCTAAAACCAATGTTGAAAGTGTCGATGTTGAATGTATCAATGTTAACATCGGTTTTGTAAAACCGATGTTAACATATATATGATAACATCAGTTCTCTAAATACCCGATGTTAAACACAATGAATAACAGCAAAAAAAGTGTATGCATGATGAACGTTGACATCGGTTTTGCAGTAAAACCGATGTTAATATGTTATATTAACATCGGTTTTTCTAGTGTAATATATTAACATCGGTTTCCTACGATAACCGATGTTAATACATTTCATTAACATCGGTTTTGCTAGAAAACCGATGTCAACGTTGATAATGCATACACTTATTTGGTGTAGTTATTTGTGTATAACATCGGTTATGTGTAGATAACCGATGTTAATATTCAAATGTTCACATCGGTTATTTATAACTAACCAATGTTAATGTACAAGAGTTGACATCGGTTATATTCAGATGACCGATGTTAAAATACAAGCGCTGACATCGGTTATACACAAATAACCGATGTTAATATACAAACGTTAAATCGGTTTTCCATTACAACCAATGTTAAGGTTCATGTCGACATCGGTTTTTGTAAATAACCGATGTTGTTTATGATATTAACATCGGTTTTTGTTAATAAACGATGTTGTTTTCAAGTATTTTTTTTATATATACTTTCTGTTTTTACAGTAAATCCAAAATTTTACCTGTCAAATGCAATTTCAAGCCCAATTCACACCAAATAAACATTTTATTCTGCTTTCAAGCAGTTTTAATGATAATAAACATCAAATAATTGATTTATCATAAAGAATAATCATCAAATGAATTCAATGTTCATATTACATAGAAAATGTCAAAAATGTTAAACCAAAGTAAACTAAGGAAAAAACTACTGTCCCTAAATCCTAGGCCTGATCTCTAACTCGGAGATAAAATTGTGCCCACTGGATTCGAAATGTCTTTAATCTCTTTGGCTCCAATGGTCTAGGATCGTTAAAATACTGCATGATGAAATAAATCATAATAAGTTAAAAATGTAATACAAATTATAAATAAATCGATTTTGTTTGAAATAAACTTACCGCTTCCCAATTATTCCTAAAAGTTCCTAAAATGATGGTGGACATCCAGTGCATCACATAGTAGCCGTACTCAGTACTTCCTTTTTGTCTATTACACTAAATGCATAATGAAATTTGGATATTAATTAAACAACTAGTGTACAGACACATAAAGAAATATATATATAAGTGAAAGTTTTTTGTAAATGACGTACCTTGACGACAATCCACCTAGCAGAAGCCTTTAATTTAGGTTGTGGAGTATCATCAAGACCTTTTAAAGCACTTTTCCAGATGAGTAACAATTAAAAACTGCTGTTGTACATTGAAGTATTACAATGCAAATGTATTTAAAAGAACACTAACCTATTAATAATCCCCTTAAGATAGTTGTCTGGTCTGTTATGCAATGAACAAAATCAGACAACTAGGTGTTCCTTGGGCAAGATGACCACCATCTGCCAGTGTCCGCTGTAGTGGAACCTAAAATGGGTTAGTACATTAGTAAACATTAATTAAATTTAGTTATTTTGTGACTTACCCATTTAGGTAGGCTCCAAGATAGACATCGGGTTGTGAACTTTGCATCCAACTCTTTATGTAACTTTCAGACTCAAACTATGATTGCCCAGACCTCTGAATGGACTATGGCTCGAGGAATCCATAGATATCAGAATTCCCCACTCACATACATGTTTCAGTGAGATGCCTGTTTATGTTAAGTGAAAGTTAAATATTTATGAATTGAAAGCAATAACTTAGATAATTAAAAGTAATATAAAATGACTTACAGAATCCACAACTGTAACACTTATATGCTGAGACATTGACCACCGTGTGCAATTTCAGAGAGGTTTTCGTACTTTATGTAGAGGGGGAAATCTGGATTAAAGACCCCGAACACAGTGGCATCCCATCTAACCTGATAAGGCCTCAAGAAAAGCTCTGGGATGGTCAATGTCATCAGATAAAGCGGATCATCTACCTCCGGATCGGGCTTCGGAGGTGGTTTTGCCGGAGACACATCTACCTATTCATGAAACAAAGTTAAATAGCCTAATTTGATGCACGCTTAATGAATTAATTTTAAAAAAAAGAAACATATAGTAAGGACAATAAGTACCTACTGCGATAAAGACTTGATCAGATGTGTCGGCCAAGCAAGGAAGGTGTGAAGTGCCTATCCCACTAAGGAAACCTCATCAGTGGGTACAGGAATTGGAGCATCTGCATCTGTAACCTCCTCCACACTCACCTTTACTAGGCCAGGAAACAAAGGAATGTTATGAACAACAATGGATCCCTCATAAACTCTCCCCATGGCAACCAGGCGAGCAAGATCTGCTTCTATGTACAAGCCGCACCTGTCAGAGTCACCCGTCTCAGGATCGTTTCCTGAGGGATTAACACAACTCCCCTGTGTGCTCACTGAGGACCGGAGGGACCAACCAGAGGGTCAGGAGGCACTGCAAGTCCCTGGGATTGCATTTGCGACTGAAGCTAGGACTGCATGTGGCTGAAGGATGCCATGACCTGTCTCGTCACTTTCTCTGTGATGAACTCCTCTAGCTGGTCCCTGATTTGCTGGGTGAACTGCTGCAATTCGTCAAGAGGCAGGGAGGAAGCGCTGCAGGACGTCCGTGGAGCCGTTGCCTGATGGTGACACTGGCTCCAGCAGCACGGACATGTTCAGGGTGATCTGGACATCCAATAGCAGCGGCGAGAACATCCTGACGTCCATGGGGGATGAAGGATCCCTGTGTGGCCTTCTCCATAAAGGAATCCTGCACAGAAAACACACAGTGGTACATGGCCTTCACAAAATATTGAAATATAATTGTAATGGTTAGTTGAAAATGACTTACAATCTTCTCAGCGATTTCCTTTGCGGCCTCAGTCGTCATCTCCCCTGTTTTCTTCGTGCGGGCCATCTTCCACTTCACGTTGCGTTTGACCGGGGATGGAGGGTTGATGACGCCATCAACGCTTCCTGACTGTGCAGCTTCCTCCAGCTTCTTCTTCGTCTTCTCAGCCAAGAGCTTCTGTTCCAAATAATCATAACCCCCACGAGACAAAACGTGGGGGGCAGTATTCTGCTTCTGTATGGCCTGTGCCTTCTTGCGCACATCCTGAAAAAATTAAACAATAATGTTTAAAATTGGTAGAATGAAGTATAACAACATCATGTTTTTTGAAAAACAACTTAAATGGCAAGGAACATACCTCCCAAGAAGGGTCTCTGCAAGTCTGGCAAAACTGGGCCCACTTTTCCTTGTTGATGCCGTATTTCTCACAGACAGTGTCCTCGACACCATCCTGATTGGCTGCAAGGGCCCATTTCCTCGTGAGGTCTGATTTAAATTGCCTCCATCTCTCCCCCACGGTCTGCAGTAACTTCTTTTTCGTCCTACTGTCAGAAGCCTCTGGGATATCAAATTCCGCCTGACAACATCAAATAAAGTTTATTTGTTACAATAATGTATTTTTTGGCTATTAATTAAACAAAATCCAATAAGAAAAGAAAAATACCTGAATATCCTCCCAAATGAGGTCCTTCTGAGCAGTAGGGACCTCCTTCCAGTTCTCGTAGGTGACGTCCACCTTATCACGCGCCACAATCCCCAAATATGTTCTTAATTTCTTCCTGTGGGGACCGTCGGCCTTCTCGATAGTAGGATCAACATGCACCACTAGTCTCTCAGCACCAGGTGGTCTAGTGGACAACGATCGTAGACGTGAGGCTTTGCGTTTGATTATTCTGCACTTGATTGTTACAATATAACTCTTCTAGAAACCTTATTTGAAATTTAAAAGAAAAGCACATACTGTGGGAATTTTTTAAAATTGAAAATGTTTTACATTTATAATTTATTTCTTGTAATTTTCTTCCCAAGTTTTTCTTTTTCCTCTTTTTTGTTTCTGGTTCTGATATAGTTTATTAAAATTATGATGCATTTGTTTTCAGGATTGAGGAGCTCCAACTTTCGGATATCAAATTTCTTTATGGTTGTTCAAAGCCAATTATTGTGGTTCTTATAATATGGCGGGTGGAGAGCGTTGGCTGAAGGTAAAAGAGGCACTAATGAGTCATTGTGGTGGCAGGATCTAATGGTGGTCACACAGGAACAACAGCTGAATAATGTGATGCAATCTGGATTATCATGGAATGTGGGGTCGGGTGATAAAATCAAATTTTGGGAAGATTGCTGGAATGGTGAAGGAGTTGCATTAATGCAGAAATTTCCAAGACTGTATCAGATATCTAGACAGCAACACAACCTCATCCAGCAAGTTGAAAGTTTTTCTAATACATCCTGGGAATGGAATCTGACCTGGAGAAGGCAATTATTTGATAATGAAGCTGACTCTGCATACGAATTCATAAGGGAGCTCTCACAGCTGGTAATTCAACAACAAGTACCTGATTGATGGGTATGGAAACATGAGCCTAATGGACTTTATTCGACAAGGAGTGTATATAAATTGCTGCAGGGGAAGCCAGGATCGCAGAGGTACATGGGAAACCAGGATCGCAGAGGTATAATAGATGGAATACTTGGTGGATAGCCTTAACTTGGTCTATATGGAAGCATAGGAATGAGGTCATTTTCCAGAATGCACAATTCAATGGAATCAAGCTGCTGGAGGATGCTGTGTTTTTGCACTGGACGTGGCTTAGAGCTATGGAGAAAGATTTTTCTATGCACTATAATCAGTGGTCTAGCAACCTAATAGATGGTTTTTGTAATTAGGAAACAAAACCTGTGGGGCAAGGTGTTGTATTGGATGTTAAGAATTCTGGACTGATCAGACTGATATATAGCCTGATTTTTTATAGCTATTAGTCTATCTAAAACTATAACTATCTTATATCTTTAGTACCTCTGGTACTTTTATCTATAAAATATACTTTTGCTGTCCAAAAAAATAAATAAAAATACCAACATTACACTAACAACTGTTCAGCTTGCCAAAATTGATATAAAAAAGAATATAATCCTCATACAAATACAATCATGCAAGCATATTTGAAAAATTAAAATACGAATAACTCAAGTTAAAACCAATTCATTTTTTACAACTCTGAACAAATTAACTAAGGTACAGTAGGCAAATTTGTTTTCACTAATATTAGTAGGTCATCACCACTGCAGTAGAATTTAAGTTAAACTTAGATAAGTACCTTATGAAGAGACCAGCTACCTTGTCACAGCTAACAAGTCAGAACTGAACAAATTTCTGCATGTATAATTGAACAAATTTGTTATCAAACTTGTGTGTGTGTGTTTATATGATGAGTGTGTGTGTGTGTGTGTGTGTGTGTGTCATCAGTGTGTGTCTGTGTGTTTCTATCATACGTGTGTGTGTGTGTGTTTCATGACCAATTTTTCTTACTGGCAATTCAGTGGCAGTGTATTGCTTAGGCTTCTGTCGAAATGAAAGGAAAATCAATGAGTCTGACAAAACAACTTCAGTCTTCACTCTTCACTAGTTGAACACAAATAAAAAAAATTAAACTACTTCAAGGATAAATAAAAGGTTCAGAAGCAGCAATGCCACTAGAGAGTAGACATCAAGAACAAGAGAGAGGAAGAATAAGACATATAATTCTTTCATCAATTGGTCAGGTTTCCTAACTAGTGATGGGGTCAAAATCAAGTAGGCAAGGATAAGTGGAGGGAGGATGACTTAACCCTCGAAGACAAATACCCCATTCTGTACCAAGTGAGTACTCAACAGAATTATTCTATTGACTTAACCCTCCAGCTACTGTGCTTTTATCCTATGTAGTTGGGTTCGGCAGTTTTCTGCCTTTGTATCTATTTCATCTTATCTCCAGTACACTTAGTACTGAATCATTTATAATATTATCTAATTTTTGCTGTGCAAAAAAAAACATGAAGGTTCAATCTAGAAATCAAGTGGATAGGGAAAGAGGCACTCACAAGTCTATAGGCCTTAGACAAAGGTTCTCCTAATCCAACAATGCTTACGAACCCAAATACTTCCTACCAAGGTAACAAAATGACAATTGGTTAGCCATGTATGCAATCTTTCACAGTAATGTAAAATACACAATATCCAAAATCATACTAATTATACCTCAAGTTTTTCTCTTTTGGAAAAGATACGGCTAATGAGACGACTGTCTGACAAGATAACAATAATCCAAATTATTCGTTCAACATTCCTATAATCCTGCAATCATGAGGCAGTGAGGCACACACAATTCAGTAGTGCTTTTAGAAACAAAGTACAACAAATCCTCCTGCCAAATCAATAAAAAATTATAAGGGTAATGTACCCACACACAGGACAAAAAAGGCACAACAAACAAAGGTTATGGTAATAGTATATATAAGAAGAAAAAATTATTCATATGCACATGTGAGGTTATCTACCTATGATAGCTTTAAGATAAACAATAACAAGAAGGTATATATAAGAATCTGACAGTTTGTTGGTGCAGTAGCTTCATGCATGCTACACATCTCTTTTTTTTTTGGAAGGCAGAAAATATAGTATATTTTATTAATCAGAAAAACAACAACACCAGAGGTACTGCTTGTGACATTTACATAAGTGCAACACAACTATTATACCACCCTCCAGTACAAGATTAAAAAGCCAACATTGACCCAACCATATATACTAGATATGTATAATCTTAGTTGTGGCATAGCTTTGCCTGTACTAATTACTAAATGTCACAATAACATTCTTAACTTTCTCTCAAATTAAACAACACCTACTCTACAAATGACACATGGTGGTCCAATAAACCTAAAATACAGAGTGAAATTCTCAGCCCTGAATTTTCAATTTTTCAACATACCTATAACCATGATTCGAGTTTATCATAAGCTAAACTAAAGTACAGACCATCAACATAGCTTCTTTATATTCATAATCATTTTTCTTTGTGTATAAAGAACAAGCTCAAGAGGTTGCTCAAGAGGTTGCTCAAGAGGTTGGCATTAACAGATCCACTTAAACTGTTACAAGAACACAATAAGGGTAAGGGAAACTTCACTAAGGAGAAGAAGCACAGAGTTGTCACGATGCTTGAGTTAAATATGAGATACCCTAGCCATGTTTAGTTCACTAAGTGTGCGATACATGAATGCAGTCAAATATTTATACAGGATTAGACCAAACATACCTATGTGAGGTGGCGAAGGAGAAGAAGCAGAGACTTCTGACGATGCTCGAGTGCGACAAACACGATGCTCGACCTTAGACAAAACGATGGTCAGATGGAGAACATACAACTTCAAGGTAGATGGAGAACAAAGAGAGCAAGAAAGCTTAGATGGAGAAGAAGACAGAGAGAAGGAGAAGACAGTGCGAAGGAGACGAAACATACCTAGGTATGGTAGCGAAGGAGAAGAAGCAGAGACTTGTGACGATGCTCGAGTACGACGAAGACGATGCTCGAGTGCGACGAACACGATGCTCAGATGCAGACAAGGACCATGAAAGTAGACAGAGATTAGAAGAAGAAAAGAGCGCGGAAGCTTAGATGGAGAAGAAGACAAAGCGCGAGCTTCATAAGGCTCACCATATTTTTTAAAATATAAGTTCAACATCGGTTTTAAAAAAAAAACCGATGTTAACAACATGATGTTAAGGTTAACATCGGTTTTCTGAAAAAAATCGATGTTAACATATCAAACGTTAACATCGATTTTCTAAAAACCCGATGTTAATAAACATATGTTAACATCGGTTATTAAAAAACTGATGTTAACTAATAAATGTTAACATCGGTTCTCCAATAACCGATGTTAATAAACTTCGTTAACATCGGTTTTTCACAAAATCGATGTTAACGTATACACGATATTTACAATTATGCCACTATGCATATATTAACATCGGTTTTTTTAACAATCAATGTTAACACATCGTTGTTGAATCCGCTTTTTGCAGTAGTGTTATGATTAATTAGGAATAAAAATGCTATTTGAAAATAAAATGATCCTATATTTTTTATAATTTGGACTAAAAAAATATACACTTTTGTTTCTAATACTGGATAAGACAGGAGGTATATAGTAGTAAAAGCGTACTGCTCGATCAACGATCATGTCAAAGAGAACAAGATACAACTCATACAAGGAACGAGTAAATAAGAGCAGGTTTAAATTCTTTTTTTTTTCTTTTCAGTTTTTGGTTTTAAAAACTTTTTGAGTGTTAGATAAAATACTTCTACACTAATCAATTAATTTCTCATTCAATAGCTATTAAATTTTGAAAATTATTTCTAATACGGAAGCTATAAAAATATAAATAAAAAGGCTTAAGTGTATTTTTTACTCTCAATTTTATTAATTATTGGAAAATTTTATCTCAAAAAACTAATTTATTGCATTTTATCTTCAATTTTCAAGAAATTTATGAATTTTGTACTATGTTATATTACCCTTAACATAATTGTACTTTTTACTCTTATTTTTTTAATATTTTTTGATAAATTTTACACTCAACCTTTTTTATTTTTTGACAAATTTTATCCCAACTTTCAAACTTATTAATGGATAACGATGAAAGATAAAATTTGAAAAATTCTTAAAAGTTGGGATAAAATATCAAATTAATTTATTTGTGGTAAAATTCATAAAAAATTTAAAAGTTATAAATAAAAAATACAATTAAATCAAATAAAAATATAGAAACAATCTAGAGATATTTTTTACTATCTTCTATTTTGATCTCGTTTACTTAACTTATCTCTCAATTGTATACTTTACTTGATGTTTTGCACCAGTTTCCACCAATTGTTTGAATGACTTGTTTAATTGTATTTTGAAAACGAAAATTATATAGTCAACAAACCCTAAGTGGTTCAAGTGTCAATATGTGTAAGACTCAAAAGCATTTAGCATCGATGAAAAAAAAAACATCCATGGTAAAAGCCAGACTAAATTAGTGTGAACAAGAAAAGAAAATTCGATCCATCATAAAAGAAATCCACAATTAAGAATCTGCAAATTTTCTATGAAAAGCCATATTGAAACAGTTTCAGAAACATATCAACCTTGACTCATAACAAGTCAGTCAAGCCCCACCACGTACGACTACTGCCCGAAGATTTAAGGTAAGGAGAGATAGATCTTAGGTTCAAATCTCTTCCTAACAAAAATCTAATAAATTAAAAAATTAATATTTATTGATAAAAAAAGTATCAATACTACTGCCTCATCCATCAATAAATAATTACTAGTATATAAGATAAAAAAAAAATGTTCTTAGTAAGTAAAAGGGACGTACCTTGCGGCCCCGAAAGATCGAGTAACTCTTAGCCTTCCTATTGTGTTTTTCATAGTCCGAAATAATACGGTGTCATATATAAAGACTCTATGATTCAAGTTAAATCATAAAGTCATGAAATTAAGAGATAGAATGAATGCATATTTTAAGGTGACGAGGTTTAAGACTTTTGTCACTTCCTTCCTTGTCCCTTCGTATTCAACGTAGAAAATCCATTGGGCCTTTATTAGGTCCAACCCTAATTCAGAACAAAATATAGTATATAATGACTATTATTGTAAACATAATTTGACTTGAATAACTTTTTATTCCTATAAATTATATTTATTGACTTTGGTCCTTTAAAGTCCTTTTTTATTTAGTCACTGTAAAATCTTAATTTTTTTTATTACGTGATATCAAATAACAAAGTTATTTAATGATGTAACAATAATATTGATTTGTTATGTGTGTCCTGCCTATTTTTTTTAAATATATTTTTTAAATCCTCATTTATTTAAACCAATTAATAAATTAAACTAATCGATGAAACATTTGAAAACCCAGACTAAATACTCATGACTATTTTTTAGAGTTTTTCATGATACAACAAAAGTTAATGGATTATCGTCCTTGTTGCTATTATGTTATTAGATAAAGTTGTTACAATAAAATCTAAAACAAAATAAAAATGACAGGGACTAAAATGATTAAAAAAAATATTTTAAAATATTGTATTTAAACTTTAATAATAAGGAAAAAAATAATGAATTTGGTGCTTGATTTGTAAGAACTATTGGATGTATATTAAAAGTTATAACACTAAATTAATATTTAACATCATTATTCATACTGTCACGAGTCCTCCTTCTTTTGAGAAACAAATTATAATTTATTTTGTACTATAACTAGATTTTAAACCTGTGCAATGTACGAGTTTGAATAAATGATATATTTTTATTTAGTATTTATATAAGATATATATGTACATCGATACAATTTAATTCTAAAATATTTAGAAGCCTATTAAATATAATTATATTAAAATTGAGAAAAATAACTAATTATATATTTAATCGAGGAGTTGTTGCCTTAAAAAGTATTTGCCTAATAAAATTCTTTTTTATTTTTTCTTTTCCAAGTTATTAATTGTGATGTAATAAATATATGAAATTTATAAATTTAAAAACTACAGTATTTATAAATTTATAAAAATTTAAATTTGACTATTCATTTTTGTTATTATGAATACTATGTTTATATGTACATAGATTTTGTGTTGATAAATAATAGTTTTTAAATATTTTCAATGAAAAAATTTAAAATTTATTTTTGAATGATATTTTAATCGTATTATTATTATTATTGTTTAATTTTTATTTCATTACTTGCTGAATATTAAATTTATTAATCTATAATTTCCTTATAAATACTATTTATTTATAAAATATTATTATATGATCAAAATTTTATATCTTGAATTTAATTGATATAAATACTATTTATATATAAAACATTATTGATATGTGTTACTAGTTTTTAATATTATTGTTGCATGTTATTTTTCAGATTTTACTATTTCTATTATTTTTTTATTAAATTCAAGAAAAAAATATTATTTATGATAAAAATTATATTGTTATTGCATACTTTAAAGATATTTTACATTTATTATAGAAAATGAATATTTAATACATTATGGTCTAAATTTATAAAAATAAAAAATGTTATTATTATTAACTAAGGTCTAAATTATAAAAAATATTAGTATTATTGATATGCGTTACTATATTTAAAAATATTATTACATGTTATTTGCGTATGTTATAATTTCGATTCTTTTTTATTATATTTAAAAAAATACAGAAGGTTAATAATAATAATAATAATAATAATAATAATAATAATAATAATAATAATTTAATTATTATTCCATACTTTATAGCTATTTTATATTTATTACGTTATGGCCTGAATTTATAAGAATAAAAAATTATTGTTATTATTATTATTATTATTATTATTATTATTATTATTATTATTATTATTAAGATGTGATTTTATAAAAGAATAATTATAATGTTGAAATTGATATTAATATATAAATTTAAAAGAACTCTATTTGTTATTATTCTTATTTATTTATTATTATAAAAATAAGTAATAATTATCATTGACGTAGTTGATGCAATTTTTATATAATTTTTTAAGTGAATTTTATATTTGGAAATTTATGTATTATTTTATTTGAAAATATTAATTTAAAATTAACTAAATATCTATAAATTAATTCAAATTTTTCATAAAATATATTTTAATAATTAAAATTAAA
>NC_038247.2:23207995-23215140 GCF_000004515.6 Glycine max | reverse complement strand
AATTAAATAAAAAACATAAAACATATTTTTTCTTTTGAAAAATAATTATTGGTCAGAAAATATATATTTTATGGTAATCAATGTCAAAATTTTAATAAATTTGAGAATATATATTTATATATCTATTAAATATGTAGGATTTTAGTTAAATAAAATAAAAAATATCTAACATATATTACTTGAAAACTAATTATTGGTAAGAAAAAACTAATAGTATATTATTATTATAACATCTATAACAATATTTAAAATTTGAATAAAGTTAAATTTAAAAGTTGAGTATACTAATATATATAATAACTTTATTTATTTATTTTTATCCTTAATTATTAATTAAAAAGAAAATTATATCATAAATAAAATATTACTACTTAATTAATTGAAATTAATGTCAACAACTTAATTCTTCGTTAAATACAATTAAAAATATTAAATTAGTTGAATCCAACGACTATTATAAAATTGAATTATCAATCTAATGATTAGAAAAACTTTAAGTGAAATTTAGTATACTTTCATCTTTTTTTCAGTTGAAATCGATTGGCAATCTACACTAAATGTTTTGGACAAAAAACCTATTAGCCCTTTTGTTTTCATAAATAGCTTTAGCATTTATCTATTTATTTATGTTTTTAAAAAAGAAATCTTTCTCTCTCTCCACCCACTAGTTTCTCTCTCATCTAACATCTACTATGTTCACTTTTCACCCAAAGTTTCCAGACGGATTGCTTTTGTCCTTTGAACTCATCTGCACAAATTTTCTCTCTAACTCTTGTTCAAATTTTCCCACCCTTCACGCCTCATTAAGCATTTGTTTTAATGGCTTTTTTTTTTTTCATACTAAGCTTTCTTTAATGCAACTCTAAGGGTGGAATCTGAACCTCTCATTTTCCTAATCATATTCAACATACAAATTCTACTGCTAATAGTTCTCCAAGTTGTACTGGTTGTCCTCTTTGGAGATAATGGTGACATTTAAGAACTTTGAATTGCCAACAAAAAAGAAATAGGGAGTCAACATCGCCACACCGGAAAAGACAAATCTGGGAACCGCTTTTGAATTGAAAAGTCAAACCCAATAAATTCACTGTCACCCGCATGCCGGAAACATTAAAATAGGGAGTAGGGCCTCGACCCAGATTGGGCCTCAACGCCTTGGTTCGACTGTAATTGGCCAATAGGTTCGAAAATTCTTGGGTAACCATATATTGTTGAATTGATTGAATGAAAGATAACAAATCAATGAGAGAAACAAATGGGTGGAGAGAGAGAGAGAGATAAATAATTTTTAAAAATAAAAATAAATGTTAAATAACTTTAATATCCCTAAAGAAATTTATGAAAACAACAGAACTAATTGGATTTTTGTCCAATTATTTTGATGTAGATTACTAGCTAATTAACTCCAATTAAAAAAATGTAAGAATATATTAGCTATCTCATATATATATAAATAGACTTATTATCTCTTTTAAAAAAGATAGAAGATAATATCACTTAATTCTACGCCATTATTTAACATGTGCGAAAAAAATTTTAATCTAATAAACATTATGTACAATTTAAAAAATGATTGTTAAACCTAGAATTCATCACCACCAAACTTAGATTAATTAATTACATACGGTTATTTTAGTTTAACCATTTTGAGTTTGAGTAATGAGTTTGTAATTACATAAATATTTAAGAAATAGTTTTTTTGTCTACAATTATCATATTTATAATTCGAACAAAATGATTTTTAATGAAAGATAAATGTGAATTAAACAAAAGAAAAATATAACTTATCACATATGCGAGTTTTCAGAAAAGAAAAAAAAATAAGTTATACATTTTTATAAGTTCGTATTACAAATTCTTGACATACCACGTCAATTTTTGAGCAGCTGAAAGTAATTAAAAAGAAGAAAAGAAAAATATTTTACTTTATACTATTTCTTAAAAAAATAAAAAAATTTCCTATATTTTTTTCACTTAATTTCAATTAGTTTATATCTTAATTTTTCAAGGTTGAGTTAAGAAAATCGAACAAAAAAATCCAACAAACAAAACAAAGCACCTGATCATTTCATATATTTTTTTAAACCATTTTTTCATTTTTAAAAACAAAATTAAATAAAAAGAACTTGTTTAAAAGAAGAAAAATAATTTTGAAAAGTTAAAAAATCAAATCTCAGTCAAACGCACTCAATATCTTCCTGCTCATTGTTTCCTTGTGACCTGTGACATATGTATGCTGTACTGCCTGCTTGAGTTCCAGCATGGTCACACATAACAATCAAGCCTATCTTGTTAATTACTATGCTACCCTCAAACAAAGCAAATTCGTAGATTATCTTCATATGCTGTCTCAAACTTTGTTTGAGACCAATCAGTTTTTAAATTCTGTGCAAGATCAATATTATCAATCAGTACTAATTAAGTTAAGCATTTAAACATATATAATCATAACATAAACAAGCTTAATATTTAAAACAAACAAACATTAACCAAGTCATCAACATGTAACTTTGTCTGACTATACCGGATAATTAACATTCAAATGGTTCATAACCTCATGCATATATGGTTTACGTACATAGCATGTAATTAAACTACTCGATCGTTTAAAACAAACATTAACATCAGTAACTAGTTATCATATACTGATATAACTAATTCTTACTCATTATCTCTATCTCTAAGGTGTGATACAAGCCTTCACTAATCACTACTATGATTCCACAACCACACACCTGCAAAGAGCATATAAAAAAGAAAGACCATCAGCAAAATTAAAAACTAATTAAAACAAACGTTAACTCTGAATTTGGAACAGAAGATACAAGGCTAATGAAATCAAAGGCAAGAGTAAGATTTTACTTTTTACGATAAAGAAAAAAGGATGGCAAATTTTGTCCAAAGCAAAAAAGAAAATAAGACCACCACTTATCTGTAGAATCACATAATAGTAGGTAGCAGTAAAAATCATATAATTAATTACTCTGGATATTATTAAAGGAAAAAGAGTCCTCACCTTAACTTAAAAGAGGTAGAAGATCTTAATCACAGTCATTCTTCCGATCACCAGAATCGCGTAACGCATTTTCATAGCGAGATAGAGAATTGTAGGTGCAGCCATATTCGTTGTGACTGCTGTGACCATACTCAGCATCCTCACTATTCACGGTGTTACCACTATTATTATTGTAAACATATTCACTCTTCACGGTGTAATTACCACTATTATTATTGTAACCATATTCACTCTTCACGCTGTAATTACCACTATCATTATTGTAACCATATTCACCTTCACGGTGTTACCATATATTTCACTCTTCACGGTGCCACTTTCTTGACCAAGTTTACTTTCCCTAGTACTGTTTTCACACCCTTGTTTATAACCCTCCTCATAGCCCTTCTTATAGCCAGTGTTGTATCCATGCTCATAGCTTTTTTCTGGCTCCTCCTTCATCTTCCCACTACGTTTCTCTCTTTTTTCCCCCTCATCGTGGTTCCTTCCCCCAAACTCATCAGCATCATCCCTCCATGGACAAGCCATTGTTTCAGAGTTTTTCACTGAGTTCTTCAATAATACAAAGGAAACAATGACACTTAATTGCAACCTGCAAGGAGAGAAGTGAATGATAAATAAGAATAAGAAAGAAGCCTATCTATCGAAATAATACTATTGTCCAACATTTTGAATCAAATTACAGAAAAGCCAAGGGTACATATATGACTGAGTAAACACTTTTGCAAAAGTATAAATATTGAGAAAGTCTAACATAGACACAAGTATACAGTTAGGTACGACCAATAAGACTTATATAATTAATAAAATAAAATAAATAAAAAATTAGAATGTCAAGTAAAATTAAATTTGATATTATTTTTATTTTTTTCTAATCTTTTTCCTGATTTTTTTTTTGTAAAATTATAAATACAGATTATGAGCGAAATTTCTTAAATAATAAAATAAAACTTACAAAATTTTGTTCTTTATAAAAATTTTTACCAATATAAAAAATAAGAAAAAAATATTTTATAAAGTGTATTGGTAATTTGTTTTTTATGATAAGAAAAATTTTAATCATGTACACAAACAATATTATTAAAAAATAAATCATTTAAATTATAGAAATAATTAAACACCTAATTTAAATAAATTAATTATAATGAAAATAAATTGAAATAAAAATTTCTTTAAAATTATTTTTTAATATATAATATTCATGTTTTCTAATAATGTTGAAGGTAAGTCGAAATTTTTTTATAGAAATTTGATTTTATGAAGTGCATGAGATAAAGAAACGGATAAAAAATATGTATATAGCAGCAGGTTAAAAAAGAGGAGCAAGACTTTACTCTATTGATAATTATAATTAATTAATAATTTTAAAAAATAAAAATTTAAAAACTAAAACATGCTACACATTAAATAGTATGCGACTTCACATTGAGGATTTTTTTTCTTAATTTTAACTTTTTATTTATAATTTTTCTTTTTAAAAATTATTAATTGTAACTATATTTTGATTTTAATTTAAAACTTTTGATATATTGTATAAAATGAATATGTCTTTCTCTTATAAATACACTAAAATATTAAGATTACATCAATATTTATCAATCTTAATTAAAATTGTATTCTTAAAATTAAAATTATAAATTCAACGGCAACAAAGTCTTACGATTGCTTAAAATCAACGTCTTTTATTTGCATTAATAAAGTTCTTATTTAAAATAAAATACTCTACAATTTTACACCACCAAACATATTATTTTAAAATTTAAATTATATTTTCTAATTTCGAATTGTAATCCTTTATATATTTCAATTTCAATGCAATTTAGCAAAAAATTAAAAAGAAAGTTGCAAAATGAAATAGAAAATTAATTTTACTTGACATTCTGATTTTTTATATTTTATTAGTTGTAAAATTGTTATTAGTTGTACCTAACGATAATGCGTTGAATTTGTGTATAACTTTAACTAACAATATTGAAAACGAGATTTTATTATTTTTAATTTCTGTTAGTTTAAAAAAATATTTTCACTGGAAATAAAAATAAAAATTCAACCAAACATATTTTTATCATCATTTTCTATTTTCAATAAAAATAAAAACAAAAAATAATCAAACCAAACCGTCTAATAATATCTCATAAATGGTACGTGTATAGAAACATCACTCACATGTAGAGTGGGACATGCGGTAAGTCTGCTACTGAGCCAACAACCCACAAAACCCATCCCGTGAAACCTGCATTCCTAATGGGTTCATTTTTTTCAGCCCGCACTCATCCGGGATAGTCCGCTGGCTTAACAAATTAGACTGCATTTGACCAAAAAGTTAAAAAAAATAATTTAAAATGTCAAATTTGACCGATATAAAATCATTTTAAAATCTAACTATAAATTTTTTAATGCACAAACTATTTATCTAAAATAGTAACACAATTTGCATCTAAATTACTTAAAATATATTTTTTACATTATATTTACTTAATATATAATTTTATACTAACTCAAAATATTATATCATCATTCAGCAAGCATTAAATTATATAAAAAACACTTAAATTATATATTTTTTACTTTGTTTACACATTTTATTTATTAATGTTATATATTTTTTATATTAAAATATAAAAAATCCACATGTAAAATTCGCTTAATTCGCGTGTTAAGCGAAATGGATTATAAAATCCATAATTTAAATGAACTTAAAATATCAAGACTCACAAACAAGCTTAAAATATCTCTTTCTGCTATTTATAAATCACAAACATAACAATAAAGCCAATCTAATTACGATTCTACCCTCAAACAAGCATGTGCAAGTTCAATGATTTAAGCATTAAACATAAACAAGCTTAAATTTAACATACAAATTAAATAGGTATACCAATAAGTAACTGCCCTCTGCAGTACTGGTCCGAATAAACCTGGATACACATGGCCACCTTTAAATGTTTCTATATAAAATAATGGGTGGGTGTTGCTAGGTGCACCTAGCATTTTCGTATTTTTCCAATTTTGTCCTTTCATCCGTATGAGTCATACGGATGAATTTCATCTTCATTCGTATGGATGTAGTATGACTCTTACGGATGAAGTTCATTTCATTCGTAAGTAAGACTCTTACGGATGAACTTCATTCGTATGAATTTTTAAATTTCTAATGTATATTTAACACGCATGTAAATTTAAATAATAAATTTTGTGACAATTAATTTTGATATAAATCATATAAATTATTTAATCCGTATATTTTTTTATAAATAAAAATATTTACTATTAAAAAATTTAATATATATTAAATTTTGTAATAGTAAAAAAATTTTAAGGCACAAATGAGTAATTTAACATGCGCATTAAATATACATTAGAAATTTAAAAATTTTAATTGTCACAAAATTTATTTATTTAAATTTACATGTGCATTAAATATACATTAAAAATTTTAGTGTTATGTATAGCAACATGATTTATTTTATAATGTAATTGACTTATTAATTCAGTTGGTTAGAGTGTTGTGTTAATAACCTGAAAGTCGCAGATTCATAATATGCATAAAGTATGTCCGACTATCAAAATCGATCAAAAACCTCAAATATTTGTCAGAAAGTTAAAATTTCTAACGAACCAAAATCTGTCAGAAAAATGATCGTAGAAAATTTTAATCAACGGATTTTAACTATTTGTCGAAAATTGCCAACAAAAATATTCATTGGAAACATTCTGTTAGAACTATCCGTCAAATTTCTGACAGAAATAATTCATGGAAAATGCTATTTTGTAAACAATTATTTATATCATTTGCTTTTCATTTTTATCATTTATCATCGATAATTTAACAACTATTGTTTGTATTTATATAATTTAGTGTCAAAATTTGAATTAACACATGTAATTAATGAAATACTCAAATCCATAAATCCTAAACAAAGAATAAAATAGATAATTAAGTTAAATTAAAAATAAATGTAAAAGAAAAACATAATGTACTATAACTTGTTTTATTGCACTATAACTTCAAATACTTGATATATCTAAAATATATAATTTGACATATATAAAAGTTTAATTTTAAAATCAAAATTGCTTTATGGTAAATTGCCAAGTTGGTAACTATCGAATGCTTACGGTCCACTAC
>NC_038247.2:23202426-23205572 GCF_000004515.6 Glycine max | reverse complement strand
GGGGGGGGGCGGGGGTGGGGAGTGCAAAGTAAGTAGTTAAATTAATTAACAAAATAAGAACCACTCACTTGCCAAGAAACAGTTAAACAAATTAATATTACTTCATTCTTCTAAAAAGTTCTAACCCTCTAATATTTTTCTTTTACAAGTACAAGTGACATTCCCATGGACATGCTACGAAGGCATGCAAGAAAAACGCTTCCAAAAACTTCTCGGTTCTCAGAGATACTTTCAATCGTAGACCTCTGCCAAGTTTTGATATTTTTAAGTTGCACTGAGTGGAATTTGATACACCCTAGAACTTCTTATCATGTGTCATGCACACACAAAAGAAAATCCCTTTTAAATATAACTTCAGTAGTTGTTCTCCTTCCCCAATAATCTATTATTTGCGTTTTATCTCTTATTGATTTAAACTAGGTAAAATTGTACAATGTTTCTATCAGAAATCGTGCCTTTTCGGCCCAAAAATAATTCTAAAACTACCGGCAATATTCATATTTTATCTCTAACCTAGGGAATGCAAAGGCCCTTTCAGAACCAATTAGAAAATTACCTTTTTGTGTGTGTGTCTGTAAAACAATCAAATTTCAAATGTTGGAACTTCAATTCAAAACCAAAATAATAGTAGAACCGACCAGGAACTTTAGGCAAAATCAAAGGCATATGCACTGGCTGATTTGCCACCTCACTACCAGCATCACTCCTGGATTTCAAATGTATAAGGGATATATAATAATGTATATGCATACTTATTAGAAGATGGAAAGAATGACAAAAAAAATGTATATTTCATGATTTGGTAAGAATAAAAGAAAAACCACACCAAACAAGATATCTTAACTGCATAAGCCTCATTTGTGAGGCTTTCTATTTTTGACCTAAAGTAAGGAATCTTCACCAAGTCATCATAATCAAAAACTACCTGAAAGACCAATGTGATATGATGTGTTATGGTAAATCCATGTCCAAGGCATCCACAGATCATGGGAAAATGAAATTCAAAGATGGACATATTCATGCTTGTTGGCATAAGACATTTAAAAAACACATAAAATCTTAAAATGCTCTCAAAAGAGACTGTTCAGCACTCACAAAGTTCTCGAAAAAGAGAAACTTGAAATCTGATATTCATACATTCATACATAGGGTGTAGCTGTTTTGATGCAAATATATCTTACAAAAGTCAAGACCGAAGTTACTTCTACTAGTCCACTTAATTGCTCTTACCGATCAACATAATACTTGTAGTCTTAAAGACTTTACTACTGCAGTAAGCATAAAATAAATACACAATCAGAATATATAGTATAGGACATCAGAAAATTTTAGTAGCATTAAGTTAACAAGAGTGTTCTGTTACTTGTAGAGCTACAGCTAACCTAAGATCGGTACAAAATATGGAAATGTCAGTTTCTAAATATGGAAATGTCATCCTTACTTACAAACTCCGATTGTTCGAGCCAGAATAATTTGTTTTCTTCACCCTGGAAATTATTAAAATGCTGAATATTTTAAACTTCTCTGGTGTATTTCAAAGCACAAATACAGGGACAGACAGATAAAGTGGGCCTAAAAAATAACCAAGCCCAAAAAACATTTCATATCAAGTGGTGTTTCATTTAGCTTACTTTTGAATATTAATCACATCCCTCCCCTTTGCAGCTTCCTATGAGAGCTTTTGAAAAAAGAGATTATATCTCATGAAAAGTGTTTCAAAATAGGTAATGGATGTGAGAATGATACTGTTAGATTTCATCATAAAACCAATTGACTTTAAGTGAAGTTGTCCAACAAATATATAAGCTGCACTCCAAGGAGTGAGGCAGCCGATGTGAGACTTGGGTATTTTCCAACAAATACAATGTGTATTTGCTTTCATTTTTCATGCCTGATTTTTTAAAACCTTAAAGATACCCCAACATCTTATATGTTTACACTCGGTGTTCCAACTCAGAACTCTGCATGCGTCATATGACATTAATGATAGCGCATGTTAAATATTGTTGTATCATGTAATATTTGCCTAAAATGTTAACCACCAACCGGCTCAACTAACTAAATCCAAGCCCTCTTTTATTCATTCTAGAATAAACCTTAAATATTTTTTGCATCTGTACTAGAACCCCTTCAAACTCTTCGAATCTTTAGGAACTGGCCAGGAACTCATTGCTGCCACCTTGGATTTATTTGCTGCCACCCCAAAACCAAAAATGATGTGGCCAAGATACTCTAAACTGGGCTTAGCAAAACTGCATTTCTTTCTGTTGGCAGTTAAAGAATGAGTCCTTAAAGCTTCTAACACTTGCCTTAAATGATCTACATGAACCAACTCACCCTTGCTATAGATTAGAATGTCATCAAAAAATACCAAAGCAAATTGCCTAAGGAATGGCCTCAATACGTCATTCATAAGGCCTTGAAAAGTTGATGGAGCATTGGTAAGACCAAAAGGCATGACCATAAACTCATAGTGCCCCTCATGTGCCCTAAAGGCTATTTTCTCAATATCTGAATCTTTCATTCTGATTTGGTGATTTCCAGCCTTCAAATCCAATTTAGTGAAGATAGTAGCTCCACCAATTTCATCCAAAAGCTCCTCTATTATTGGAATTGGAAATTTATTAGGTATGGTTATCTTGTTTAAAGCTCGATAATCCACACAAAATCTCCAGCCCCCATCTTTCTTTTTGACTAAGATAATAGGGCTAGAATAAGGACTTATGCTAGGCCTTATGACCCCTGATTCCATCATTTCCCTAACCATCCTTTCTATCACATTTTTCTGATAATGAGGATACTTATAAGGACTCAGATTGAGAATAGAAGCACCTTCTGTTAATTGGATGGCATGATCATGTCTTCTTATTGGAGGTAACCCTTGAGGATCAACAAAAACATCATCAAATTCTGCTAACAAATCCAGAACAGTTGCAGGAATTTCCACTTTTTCAGTACAACTGTAGAAGATTCACAATGAATCATTAATCCTTATCCTTCCTCCTTTAGAATCTTCATCAAAGCCCCTAAAGGAAGTGCAGTTCTTGTCAATGCAGGATTTCCAGAAATCTTAATCAATTTGCCTCCCTGTTTGATAGTAAGTTCCTGCTTGCCAAAATCAGCCTTGATTTCCCCCAAACTAGCTA
>NC_038247.2:23200056-23202301 GCF_000004515.6 Glycine max | reverse complement strand
CCATCTCCCACTTCCACAAGGTAAGAAGGAGTATCTTGAACTCTCAAGTTCAGTTTATCCACCAATTATGTAGCTATAAAATTATGGGAAGCCCCACAATCCAACAATATCACAATAGAATGGCCCTGTAATAAACCCTCCACTTTCTAGGATTTTGAAGTGGTAAATCCAGACATAGAGCATAATGATAATTGCAAGGATTTAAAAGTTTGCAAACTGTATTCTTGTTCCTCTTCCTCTACCTCTTCTTCTTTTGCTTCTAGAATTATCATTCTGAATTGCCTATTTTTGCATCTGTGTTCTCTAGTAAATGGCTCATCACATCTAAAACATAGTCCTTTTTCTCTTTTCTCCCTCATTTCTGCCCCAGTTAAATGCTTAAATTCCCTACTCCTATTCCTCCCACTTTCTACAATTTGGCTTTGCCCAGTACCTCTCCCTGTACTAATCACAACAGAAACTTCATTCTTTTTATCATTTCCCAATTTAGACTCTAAAGTAACAGTTTTAGTGTAGGGACTGCTTCTAGAATAACTAGAAGTTCTAGCATAGCCATAATTGTTCCTCTTATTAAGCAACACATTGTTTTGTTCTATCAATAAAGCTTTTTGAATGATTTCTGATAAAGAATGTAAATCATACAATTTTACCTCTGCTTGCAACTCTTCCTTAAGGCCATTTAGAAAAATTCCTCTAACGAATTCTTGATCAATAGTCCTCAATGCTCCCACGTACTTCTCAAAATCTTCCACAAATTCCTCCACAGTGCCTGCTTGCTTGAGAAATAGCAATTGTTCAAACGGATTTTGAATCATGGAAGGTTGAAATCTCCTCACAACAACAAGTTTGAACCTCTTCCAATTTGGATTTGGATTTTACCTCTCCCACCATTGATACCAACTCAAAGCTTTTCCCTCCAAAGCCATCACTGTCACTTGCATCTTTTCATCTTCAGTGACATCTTTCAACAGAAAATATCTCTCCAATCGGTGCGTCTAGCCAAACGCTTCTTCTCCAGCAAAAATTGGAATCTCCAGCTTGCGACACTTCTCCCTTCGATTCGTATCCTCAAGATGACCACCACTGCTGCCGATTCCTTCAAGAATTGGACCTCCCTCATGATCACGTTCTCGATTTTGGCCAAATCGCACGACAATCTCTGCGATTTGTTCCTCGTGTTTCTTCGCTAGAGCTTTAGCAAGCTCCAATTGAATCCTCATCTCCTCATGCTCTTGCTCCCAATCTTTAGAGTTTCGCGCCATACTCTTGGTCTTTATACGCAGCGTCTGGAATCGCGGATCTCAGGGCACCAGATTGGTGCTCTGGTACCAGTGATAGCACTGGCAAATCACGTATAAAGAAAATAGAAGAAAACAAAGCCAAACACCAAGAACAGAGAGTAAATCACTGAGAATATTTATTGCTTATAGAAGAAGAACTCAGAATAGAGAATTACAATTGAAAAAGGTTCAACTGAATCCCAATTCAGTTGAACTTCTGTACCTAACTCTAACTGAATTCCAATTCAATTAGTCCCAAATCCCAATATGCAAAAAAAAAAACCCCTTTACCATCAGTTAGAGCTCTTATTTATAGTACTTTTTAACTAACAAAATTCAGTTAGTTATTCCTAACAAAATTCGGTGAGTTATTCCTATTATTGCTAGGTTGGCGCCTAACATACACTTTGGTAACAAGAGGTTTAGGTAATCTCTTAACCCTATCATAGAACCACAATCCTAATAGTATGATTCATTTAGACAATCTTTATAACCGAGTTAGTATTTCTAAATAGTCAAATCACATCAAAGCTTTATCCTCTTGAATTAGAATAAGTAAGAATCTACCTAATACTGAAACTTTATGTTTAAATTTGATTTTAATTTCAGAAGAAAAATTGAACACTCGATCACTAGCTGAAGAAATTTGATACCATCTAAAATATAAACACTTCAAGAAGTTGAGAAATTCCATAACTAGCTTATTTGATTAACATCTCTGACATATTGAAAAGCCAACATCCTAAAAGGTACAACACATTAGCAAAAGGAGATATCTAATAGATACCAAGAATAAAGAAAGAGCCACTTTCATCCAAAGTTGCAAGATTTTTCTCAACTTCTCCATAATTTCCCGTTTCAGTATGAATTCACCATAAACTCTTGTTTCTATGAAACCATAGACATTGTCATAAGACTTGTAATAGGGTAAGTTCATTTTTTGTTATAAAAAGTACACGTGCCAA